>NC_133326.1:674668239-674885739 GCF_042186555.1 Aquarana catesbeiana
AAACAGCCAAAAATGTTTTTTTTCACTTTGACATCAGTACAATGGCAGGAAGGGATTGATATAAACTTTAATACATGTGTGAACCTCCGCTTTAAGGTAGAAAGAGTCCACAGGATTAGAAAACCCCAAAATATATCAGCTGACCTACCCCAAGATGTGATAGTAAGATTTCAGCTATACGAAGAAAAAGCACAAATTTGAGGGAAAATGAGAGGACGACCACCATTAAAATATGAAGAGGTGGACCTTTAAATCTTCAGACTTGGCGCCAGAGACGTTTCAGGGAGAGGGTCCCGGAGATCCCTATCCACATGAGTTACATCAAGCTGATTATTTTTCTCCCAGATAGGTTAGAAAGAGAGGACTGTGACTAAAGATGACATCATAAAAATTTATATCATATAATATTTGCGGGCTTAATACGCCAACAAAAAGGCGTAAAATCTTAACCGGTTCAATACAGGGCATTTTCACCCCTTCCTTCCCAGACCAATTTTCAGTTTTCAGCACTGTCGCATTTTAAACAACAATTGCGCGGTCGTGCGATGTTGTACCCAAACAAATCTGACGTCCTTTTTTTCCCACAAATAGAGCTTTCTTTTGGTGGTATTTGATCACCTCTGCGTTTTTTTTATTTTTTGCGCTATAAACAAAAGAAGAGTGACAATTTTGAAAAAAACACAATATTTTTTACTTTTTGCTATAATAAATATCCCAATTTTTAAAAAAAAAAACAAATTTTTTCCTCAGTTTCGGCCGATACGTATTCTTCTACATATTTTTGGTAAAAAAAAATCGCAAAAAGCATATATCGATTGGTTTGCGCAAAAGTTATAGCGTCTACAAGATACGGGATAGATTTATGGCATTTTTTAAAAAAAATTATTTATTTATTTTTTTTACTAGTAATAGCGGCGATCGCAATTTTTTTTCGTGACTGCGACAGTATGGCGGACACATCGGACACTTTTGACACATTTTTGGGACCATTCACATTTATACAGCGATCAATGCTATAAAATTGCATTGATTACTGTGTAAATGTGACAGGCAGTGAAGGGGTTAACCACTAGGGGGACACAAGGGATTAAATATGTTTCCTAAGGCCCCTTTCACACTGGGGCGGTAGGGTAGGGTAGGGTAGGTAAAACAGCGTTATTTTTAGCGCTGTTTTACCGCGGTATTCGGCCGCTAGCGGCCGAAAAAGGGTTAAAACCACTCGTACAGCGCGGCTATAGCCGCAGTATTGCCGCAAATACACCGGTGAATACACCGCTCCTTCACCGCTCCAAAGATGTGGCTTGCAGGAGATTTTTTCTTCTCCCGCCAGCGCACCGCTTCAGTGTGAAAGGGGCCTAAGGGAGTGTTTCTAACTGTAGGGGGCGAGGACGTACAAGGGGAGGAGACCGATCAGTGTTCCGCTGTACTGGGAGCACAGATCGTCTCTCCTCACAACTGACAGGACGTGGATCTGTGTGTTTACACACATAGATACACGCACCGGGTCCCGAGCAACGCGGCGGGCACGCACGCGTGCCCCCTAGACGGCCGGGGGGCCCAGGCCGTCATATGACGTCCACCCAGGATGGGAGATCCCATCTGTGGACGTCATATTACTATGGCCGGGTACTGAAGTGGTTAAAGGAGGTTAAACAGTATAATGCTGGGGTAGTGTTCCTTCAGGAGACGCATATCTCCCATGAGGTTAATGTAAGGCTGTTCTTGAGAGATTATCCAACATGGTTCTATGGGGACTCTACAACAAGAAGGGCAAAGGGGCTAGCTATTGGCCAGAGGAATACGGTTCATATTGGAGGAAAGGATGACAGACCCTGAAGGCCGATACCTCTTCTTAAGAGGGAAACTATACGAAATGGAATGTACCCTGGCAAACATCTATTGCCCCAATAAGAACCCAACAAATTATTTGAGACAGGTTATAGGGAAGTTAATGGACTTCAAAAGTGGAAGTGTGATTATGACAGGAGATCTAAATTTTTGCTTGGAACCAAGAATCGATAGTACGTTGCGGGCACAGGGGACTAGGAATGTACAGCTGAAAACAATAAAAAAGAAACTGTTTCAATGTCAACTGCTGGCCATATGGAGAATAACAACATTGTCAGACCATTCCCCCGGTGACCATGGAAATGAGGATACCAAAGACAACTAAATTCATGGAGATTAAACAAAGAACAAATACAGAATACTGAAGAGGAAGATAAAATAAAAGAGGAAATAGAACAATATTTTAAAATAAACGATACAAGGAAATAGCGGAGGCCCCACTTTGGGAGCCCCATAAAGCCTATATTAGAGGCACCCTGATAGAGATAGGATCAGGAAAAAAGAAGGAAAGGAAAAAAAAAAGATAGCAGTATTAATAAAAGAAATCCATGAACTAGAACAAAGGCATAACAAAAAAAAGAAAGTGAGTGGCTTCAGGCACTGGTGATAAAAAGGGACGAACTAAAAGACATATTGGATCAGGAGATGAGGAGGGACTTCAATATGGTTGCAAAAGAAAGATATCCGTGGGGAAATAAAATGGGGAAACATCTGGCAAGCATATTGAAGAAAGACTAAAAAACTAAACTATATAGAAAAAACACAGAATAGTACTGGGGAGATGGTATTCTCAACAACAGAAATAGTGAAAGTGTTCCAGAACTATTATGGGTCTTTATATTCAATAAAACAAAAGGGTCAACAAGAAATAGCAAGACCGGAAAAGATAAAAGAGTTTTTAACCACTTAAGCCCCGGACCATTTTGCTGGCCAAAGAAAGGAGCACTTTTTGCGATTCGGCACTGCGTCGCTTTAACTGACAATTGCGCAGTTGTGCGACATTGCTCCCAAACAAAATTGACGTCCTTCTTTTCCCACAAATAGAGCTTTCTTTTGGTGGTATTTGATCACCTCTGCGGTTTTTATTTTTTGCGCTATAAACAAAAAAAGAGCGACAATTTTGAAAAAAACACATTTTTTACTTTTTGCTATAATAAATATCCCCAAAAAATATATAAAAAAAAATTTTTTTCCTCAGTTTAGGCCGATATGTATTCTTCTACATATTTTTGGTAAAAAAAAAAAATCGCAATAAGCGTTTATTGATTGGCTTGCGCAGTTATAGCGTCTACAAAATAGGGGATAGTTTTATGGCATTTCTATTAATATATTTTTTTTTTCACTAGTAATGGCGGCGATCTGCGATTTTTATTGTGACAGCAACATTATGGCGGACACATCGGACAATTTTGACACATTTTTGGGACCATTGGCATTAATACATCGACCAATGCTAAAAAATTGCATTGATTACTGTAAAAATGTCACTGGCAGTGAAGGGGTTAACCTCTAGGGGCGCTGTAGGGGTTAAGTGTGTCCTAGGGAGTGTTTCTAACTGTGGGGGGGAGGGGCTGTGTGTGACACTACACTGATCGCCGCTCCCGACCACAGGGAGCAGAGATCAGTATCAGTATCATTAGGCAGAACGGGGAGATGCTTGTTTACATTAGCATCTCCCCGTTCTTCCTCTCTGTGAGACGATCGTGGGTATTCCCGGGACCTGCGATCACGGTCACAGAGCTCCCGGCAAGCCGCCTCTTAAAGGGCAATGCACAAGTACGTTAATCTGCCTGTACGTGCCCTTCTGCCACAGTATATCTGCGTGAGGCGGTCGGGAAGATGTTAACCACTTAAGGACCGCCTCACGCCGATGTACGTCGGCAAGGCGGCACGGGCAGGCAAAATCACGTACATCTACGTGATCTGCCTCCCGCGGGTGGGGGGTCCGATCGGACCCCCCCCCCCGGTGCCCGAGGCGGTCCTCTTTTGTCCCCCGGCAATCGGAAGTGAGGGGGAGGCCATCCGTTCGTGGCCCCCCCCCCCTCGCGATCGCCGCCGGCCAATGAGAATCTTCCTTTGCTGCTGTATGCTAAACAGCAGCAAAGGAAATGATGTCATCTCGGCTCGGTATTTTCCGTTCCGGCGCCAAGGAGAAAAGACATCTATGTGAGTGCACAGACACTACACACACAATAGAACATGCCAGGCACACAAAACACCCCGATCGCCCCCCAATCACCCCCCCCTCCCTGTCACACTGACACCAAGCAAGTTTTTATTTTTTTTCTTTTTCTGATTACTGCATGGTGTCAGTTTGTGACAGTTACTGTGTTAGGACAGTTAGTATTAGCCCCCTTTAGGTCTAGGGTACCCCCCTAACCCCCCCTAATAAAGTTTTAACCCCCTGATCACCCCCTGTCGCCAGTGTCACTAAGCGATCATTTTTCTGATCGCTGTATTAGTGTCACTGGTTACACTAGTTAGGGAGGTAAATATTTAGGTTCGCCGTCAGCGTTTTGTAGCAACAGGGACCCACATATACTACCTAATAAATGTTTTAACCCCTTGATTGCCCCCTAGTTAACCCTTTCACCACTGATCACCGTATAACCGTTATGGATGACGCTGGTTAGTTCGTTTATTTTTTATAGTGTCAGGGCACCCGCCATTTATTACCAAATAAAGGTTTAGCCCCCTGATCGCCCGGCGGTGATATGCGTCGCCCCAGGCAGCGTCAGGTTAGCGTCAGTACCGCTAACACCCACACACGCAGCATACGCCTCCCTTAGTGATATAGTATCTGAACGGATCAATATCTGATCCGATCAGATCTATACTAGCGTCCCCAGCAGTTTAGGATTCCCAAAAGCGCAGTGTTAGCGGGATCAGCCCAGATACCTGCTAGCACCTGCGTTTTGCCCCTCCGCCCGGCCCAGCCCAGCCCACCCAAGTGCAGTATCGATCGATCACTGTCACTTACAAAACACTAAACGCGTAACTACAGCGTTCGCAGAGTCAGGCCTAATCCCTGCGATCGCTAACAGTTTTTCTGGTAGTGTTTTGGTGAACTGGCAAGTGCCAGCGGCCTAGTACACCCCGGTCGTAGTCAAACCAGCACTGCAGTAACACTTGGTGACGTGGCGAGTCCCATAAGTACAGTTCAAGCTGGTGAGGTGGCAAGCACAAGTAGTGTCCCGCTGCCACCAAGAAGACAAACACGGGCCCATCGTGCCCATAGTGCCCTTCCTGCTGCATTTGCCAATCCTAATAATTGGGAACCCACCGCTTTTGCAGCGCCCGTACTTCCCCCATTCACATCCCCAACCAAATGCAGTCGGCTGCATGAGAGGCATTTTTATGTCCTCTCGAGTACCCCTACCCAACGAACCCCCCCAAAAAAGATGTCGTGTCTGCAGCAAGCGCGGATATAGGCATGACACCCGCTATTATTGTCCCTCCTGTCCTGACAATCCTGGTCTTTGCATTGGTGAATGTTTTGAACGCTACCATACACTAGTTGAGTATTAGCGTAGGGTACAGCATTGCACAGACTAGGCACACTTTCACAGGGTCTCCCAAGATGCCATCGCATTTTGAGAGACCCGAACCTGGAACCGGTTACAGTTATAAAAGTTAGTTACAAAAAAAGTGTAAAAAAATATATATATACAGTATATATAGAAAATAAAAAAAAATAGTTGTCGTTTTATTGTTCTCTCTCTCTCTATTCTCTCTCTCTATTCTCTCTCTCTATTGTTCTGCTCTTTTTTACTGTATTCTATTCTGCAATGTTTTATTGTTATTATGTTTTATCATGTTTGTTTTTCAGGTATGCAATTTTTTATACTTTACCGTTTACTGTGTTTTATTGTTAAAGCAGAGCGCCGCCGAAAAATTTTTTTTTAAAAGTCAGCAGCTACAAATACTGCAGCTGCTGACTTTTAAAACATGGACACTTACCTGTCCAGGGCGCCCGCGATGTTGGCACCCGAGGCCGAACCGTCTCTCCGTCCTCGGGTGCTGCCGCCTCCATCTTTGGTAAGGGAATCAGGAAGTGAAGCCGTGCGGCTTCACTTCCCGGTTCCCTACTGCTCATGCGCGAGTCGCGCAGCGCAATACGGATGGTCCCTGCTGCCTCTGGGACCCGTGTGTTTCCGAGCAGGCAGCGGGGAGGGAGCAGGAAGTGGCGTAAATAACCGCAGATTCTGCGGCTATCTATGCTGGGAGTGGGTACAGATACCTGTAGTATACCAACTGTGTCACCGGAGGGGGGGAGGAATCTGATGAGTGGAAGTTCCACTTTTGGGTGGAACTCCACTTTAACCATTTTTTTGTCTTCAGGTACGCAATTCACGACTTTGAGTGGTTATACCAGAATGATGCCTGCAGGTTTAGGTATCATCTTGGTATCATTCTTTTCAGCCAGCGGTCGGCTTTCATGTAAAAGCAATCCTAGCGGCTAATTAGCCTCTAGACTGCTTTTACAAGCAGTGGGAGGGAATGACCCCCCCCCACACCGTCTTCCGTGTTTTTCTCTGGCTCTCCTGTCTCAACAGGGAACCTGAGAATGCAGCCGGTTAATCAGCCAGCTGACCATAGAGCTGATCAGAGACCAGAGTGGCTCCAAACATCTCTATGGCCTAAGAAACCGGAAGCTACTAGCATTTCATGACTTAGATTTTGCCGGATGTAAACAGCGCCATTGGGAAATTGGGAAAGCATTTTATCACACCGATCTTGTAGTGTATTTTGGGGTGCAATTCCACATAGGCCCATGGCCTGTGTGAGCAATATATCATTTAGTGACAACTTTTTGTAAATTTTTTTTTTGTCATTATTCAATCACTTGGGACAAAAAAATAAATATTCAATGGGTTCAACATGCCTCTCAGCAATTTCCTTGGGGTGTCTACTTTCCAAAATGGGGTCATTTGGGGGGGGAGGGTTGTACTGCCCTGCCATTTTAGTACCTCAAGAAATGACATAGGCAGTCATAAACTAAAAGCTGTGTAAATTCCAGAAAATGTACCCTAGTTTGTAGACACTATAACTTTTGCGCAAACCAATAAATATACGCTTATTGACATTTTTTTTACCAAAGACATGTGGCCGAATACATTTTGGCCTAAATGTATGACTAAAATTGAGTTTATTGGATTTTTTTTATAACAAAAAGTAGAAAATATCATTTTTTTTCAAAATTTTCAGTCTTTTTCCGTTTATAGCGCAAAAAATAAAAACCGCAGAGGTGATCAAATAACATCAAAAGAAAGCTTTATTTGTGGGAAGAAAAGGATGCAAATTTCGTTTGGGTACAGCATTGCATGACCGCGCAATTAGCAGTTAAAGCGATGCAGTGCCAAATTGGAAAAAGACCTCTGGTCCTTAGGCAGCATAATGGTCCGGGGCTGAAGTGGTTAAAAAGTGCCAGATTACCTCAAGTTGCTGAGTTATAGAAATTTTAAAGTGTGACATGTTAGCTATCTATTTACTTGGCGTAACATCATCTTTCACATTATACAAACAAATTGGGCTAACTTTACTGTTTTATTTTTTTTTTTTTTAATTGTGTTTGAAAAACCGCTTCGCAATAACCGTGTGACATAAAAAAAATCGCAACACCCACCATTTTATTCTATAGGGCATCTGCTAGAATATATATATAATGTTTGTGGGTTCTAGCAAAAAAAAAAAAAGTTGATTTTTACATGTAGAAGCGAAGTGTCAGAATTGGCCCGGATGTAAAAGGGTTAAAAACGCATAAAAAATGCACTGGAAAACGTACCGCAAAAACGTATCGAATGCATATGGACCTAGCCCAAAAGAGTAGTGATAGCAGAAGCTGAGAATGACAGCCAGACATGTAGCATTGTTAGAAAGAGGTCAGCTGGGTCCCTGTATTTATTTTATGTTGAAATGTTCACATCTGGGAATTATTTTTAGATTCTAAGATTTCATCATCTGTGTTATTTAGTATTTAGATAAATGTTAATGAGCGTTTAAGTAGATACAAATTAATATTTTATTATGAATCATTGGTAAGTCTAACCACCATAAAGGTCTTTCCATTTTTTTTTTTTTTTAGAAGTTTTAGCAATGTACGCAACAGTTTTGCCAGCGAGGGTTTCCTATGAGGGATTTGGCAACGTTCCAGTTAATTGCAGAAAACACAAACTGTTTTACCAGTTGGAATCCTCTTAGCGCAGCAATATAATAATCTAGTCCTGTACTCACCCCTCCTATAGAAGCCAGACAACACAGCAAAAGAAAGGAAAACTTGTCACACCTCATTGTCCTGGGAGATACTGGTGTACCACAGGCTGAACGTGTCAGTTATGAAACTAAAGAGACTAACCCCCCTCTTCCTGTACAGTACAGTGCTCATAGCTGCAGTACACTCAGCACCACTCATAGACAGGGTGCTCTACTCAGCATCACTCATAGACGGGGTGCCCCACACAGCACCACTCATAGACAGGGTGCTCTACTCAGCATCACTCATAGACGGGGTGCCCCACACAGCACCACTCATAGACAAGGTGCCCCACTAAGCACCACTCAGATGCGGTGCCCCACTAAGCACCACTCATAGACGGGGTGCCCCACTAAGCAACACTCATAGACGGGGTGCTCTACTCAGCACCACTCATAGACAGGGTGCCCCACTAAGCACCACTCATAGACGGGGTACCCCACTAAGCACCACTCATAGACGGGGTGCTCTACTTAGCACCACTCATAGACAGGGTGCCCCACTAAGCACCACTCATAAACGGGGTGCCCCACTAAGCACCACTCATAGACGGGGTGCCCCACTAAGCACCACTTATAGACGGGGTGCCCCACTAAGCACCACTCATAGACGGGGTGCCCCACTAAGCACCACTCATAGACGGGGGCCCCACTAAGCACCACTCATAGACGGGGTGCCCCACTAAGCTCCACTCATAGACGGGGTGCCCCACTAAGCAACACTCATAGACGGGGTGCCCCACTAAGCAACACACATAGACGGGGTGCCCCACTAAGCAACACTCATAGACGGGGTGCTCTACTCAGCACCACTCATAGACAGGGTGCCCCACTAAGCACCACTCATAGACGGGGTGCTCTACTTAGCACCACTCATAGACGGGGTGCCCCACTAAGCACCACTCATAGACGGGGTGCCCCACTAAGCACCACTCATAGACAGGGTGCCCCACTAAGCACCACTCATAGACAGGGTGCTCTACTCAGCACCACTCTTAGACAGGGTGCCCCACTAAGCACCACTCATAGACGGGGTGCCCCACTCAGCACCACTCATAGACGGGGTGCCCCACTCAGCAGCACTCATAGACGGGGTGCCCCACTCAGCAGCACTCATAGACGGGGTGCCCCACTCAGCAGCACTCATAGACGGGGTGCCCCACTCAGCAGCACTCATAGACGGGGTGCCCCACTCAGCAGCACTCATAGACGGGGTGCCCCACTCAGCACCACTCATAGACGGGGTGCCCCACTAAGCACCACTCATAGACGGGGTGCCCCACTCAGCACCACTCATAGACGGGGTGCCCCACTCAGCACCACTCATAGACGGGGTGCCCCACTCAGCACCACTCATAGACGGGGTGCCCCACTAAGCACCACTCATAGACGGGTGCCCCACTAAGCACCACTCATAGACGGGTGCCCCACTAAGCACCACTCATAGACGGATGCCCCACTAAGCACCACTCTTAGACGGGGTGCCCCACTAAGCACCACTCATAGACGGGGTGCCCCACTCAGCACCACTCATAGACGGGGTGCCCCACTCAGCACCACTCATAGACGGGGTGCTCTACTCAGCATCACTCATAGACGGGGTGCCCCACACAGCACCACTCATAGACAGGGTGCTCTACTCAGCATCACTCATAGACGGGGTGCCCCACACAGCACCACTCATAGACAAGGTGCCCCACTAAGCACCACTCAGATGCGGTGCCCCACTAAGCACCACTCATAGACGGGGTGCCCCACTAAGCAACACTCATAGACGGGGTGCTCTACTCAGCACCACTCATAGACAGGGTGCCCCACTAAGCACCACTCATAGACGGGGTACCCCACTAAGCACCACTCATAGACGGGGTGCTCTACTTAGCACCACTCATAGACAGGGTGCCCCACTAAGCACCACTCATAAACGGGGTGCCCCACTAAGCACCACTCATAGACGGGGTGCCCCACTAAGCACCACTTATAGACGGGGTGCCCCACTAAGCACCACTCATAGACGGGGTGCCCCACTAAGCACCACTCATAGACGGGGTGCCCCACTAAGCACCACTCATAGACGGGGGCCCCACTAAGCACCACTCATAGACGGGGTGCTCTACTTAGCACCACTCATAGACGGGGTGCCCCACTAAGCACCACTCATAGACGGGGTGCCCCACTAAGCACCACTCATAGACGGGGTGCCCCACTAAGCACCACTCATAGACAGGGTGCTCTACTCAGCACCACTCTTAGACAGGGTGCCCCACTAAGCACCACTCATAGACGGGGTGCCCCACTCAGCACCACTCAGACGGGGTGCCCCACTCAGCACCACTCATAGACGGGGTGCCCCACTAAGCACCACTCATAGACGGGGTGCCCCACTAAGCACCACTCATAGACGGGGTGCCCCACTCAGCACCACTCATAGACGGGGTGCCCCACTCAGCACCACTCATAGACGGGGTGCCCCACTAAGCACCACTCATAGACGGGGTGCCCCACTCAGCACCACTCATAGACGGGGTGCCCCACTCAGCACCACTCATAGACGGGGTGCCCCACTCAGCACCACTCATAGACGGGGTGCCCCACTCAGCAGCACTCATAGACGGGGTGCCCCACTCAGCAGCACTCATAGACGGGGTGCCCCACTCAGCACCACTCATAGACGGGGTGCCCCACTAAGCACCACTCATAGACGGGGTGCCCCACTAAGCACCACTCATAGACGGGGTGCCCCACTCAGCACCACTCATAGACGGGGTGCCCCACTCAGCACCACTCATAGACAGGGTGCTCTACTCAGCACCACTCTTAGACAGGGTGCCCCACTCAGCAGCACTCATAGACGGGGTGCCCCACTAAGCACCACTCATAGACGGGGTGCCCCACTAAGCACCACTCATAGACGGGGTGCCCCACTAAACACCATTCATAGACTAGGTGCCCCACTCAGCACCACTCATAGACAGGGTGCCCCACTAAGCACCACTCATAGACGGGGTGCCCCACTAAGCACCACTCATGGACGGGGTGCCCCACTAAGCACCACTCATGGACGGGGTGCCCCACTCAGCACCACTCATGGACGGGGTGCCCCACTCAGCACCACTCATGGACGGGGTGCCCCACTCAGCACCACTCATGGACGGGGTGCCCCACTCAGCACCACTCATGGACGGGGTGCCCCACTCAGCACCACTCATGGACGGGGTGCCCCACTCAGCACCACTCATGGACGGGGTGCCCCACTCAGCACCACTCATGGACGGGGTGCCCCACTCAGCACCACTCATGGACGGGGTGCCCCACTCAGCACCACTCAAAAACGGGATGCCCCACTAAACACCATTCATAGACTAGGTGCCCCACTCAGCACCACCTGCATTTGCGGGAATTGTTTAGAGACTAATGCTGAAAAAGAGGCGGCTACCGATGAACTTTTTCTGTAAAACAAACTTTGGCCCCAGGACCAGTACAGGATTTTATCCAGCTCGCGACTAGAATCAGTGGCTTATCCTCACACAGATTGAGGGTTCAAATCCGCATAGACTGCTTATGGTCTCCTCTTCAGAACCCCCACCCCTACCCCTTGTTGTCTCCAGAGCAGGTCCCCCCTCCTCCCACTGCGTTGTCATAAACCCCATCATTGGTTGCTAGGAGAGCCAGCGTCTCAGCAACCAATGACTTGCTTGCCCCAGCAAGAGGAGGAGGATAGAAAGTCCTCCGTCCAGACCTGCTTTGCCTCCCGGTTCCGGTCTTGCTGCTACAGCCACATCATAAATCTTGCAGTGGTAAGGGGGCTCTGATGTAAGGGGGCCCCTGATATAAGAGGGGATGCTGATGCCGACTATGATGAGGACCCTTGACTCTAATGTAGATTCCAGTGAAAATGAGACTCTGATGGAAACCCTGATATTAGAGGTGATGCTGGTGCTGACACTGATGTAAAGGGGGGACTCTGACGCTGATGTAAGAGGGACTCTAATGTGGACTGTCATGTAAGTGGGACTCCGATGGGGACCATGATGAAAGGGGGGACTCTAATGTAGATTCCAGTGTAAATGAAACTCTGATGAAAACGCTGATATAAGAGGGGGCGCTGATGCTGACTCTGATGTAAGGGGAGACTCTGATGCAGACCTTGACTCAAGGGGGGTTTCTGATGTGGACTCTAATATAAGGGGGATGCTGATGGTGACCCTGATGCAAGTGGGGGGGTGCTCTGATGTGAACTCTGAAATAGGAGAAATTTGATGGGGACTATGGTGCAGGGGGGGGCTCTGATGTGGACTTTGATATAAGGGGGACTCTGATGGGGACCCTGACGCAAAGCGGGACTTTGATGTGGACTCCATCCAGACCTGCTCCGCCTCCTGGCTCCTGCCTTGCTGCTACAGCCATGCCGTAAATCTTGCAGTGGTAGGGGGACTCTGATGTAAGGGGGATTCTATATGGGACCTAAATCAAGAGGGGCTCTGATGCAGATTCTGGTGTAATTTTATCCATTCATTTATACTATTCTTGAGCCACTCCTTTGTTGCCTTGGCCGTGTGTTTTGGGTCATTGACATGCTGGAATACCCATCCACGACCCATTTTCAATGCCCTGGCTGAGGGAAGGAGGTTCTCACACAAGATTTGGTGGTATATGGCCCCCTCCATCGTCCCTTTGATGCTGTGAAGTTGTCCTGTCCCCTTACAGAAACCCCTCCCAAAGCATAATGTTTCCACCTCCATGTTTGATGGTGGGGATGGTGTTCTTGGGGTTATAGGCAGCATTCCTTCTCGGTGTAGTGTGTAACCAATTGTTTTCTTGGTGACTATGGTCCCAGCTGCCTTGAGATCATTAACAAGATTCTCCCGTGTAGTTCTGGGCTGATTCCTCACCGTTCTCATGATCATTGAAACTCCACAAGGTGAGATCTTGCATGGAGCACCAGACTGAGGGAGATTGACAGTTATTTTGTGTTTCTTCCATTTGCGAATAATCGCACCAACTGTTGTCACCCTCTCACCAAGCTGCTTGGCGATGGTCTTGTAGCCCATTCCAGCCTTGTGTAGGTCCCCAATCTTGTCCCTGACACCCTTGGACGGTTCTTTGGTCTTGGCCATGGTGGAGAGATTGGAATCTGATTGATTGCTTCTGTGGACAGGTGTCTTTTATACAGGTAACAAGCTGAGATTAGGAGCACTCCCTTTAAGAGAGTGCTCCTAAACTCAGCTCGTTACCTGTATAGAAGACACCTGGGAGCCAAAAATCTTGCTGATTGATAGGGGATCAAATACTTTTTTCACTCATTAAAATGCAAATCCATTTATAACTTTTTTGAAATGCGTTTTTCAGGATTTTTTTGTTTGTTTCTGTCTCTCACATACAAAATCAGCAGGGGATCAAATACTTTTTTTCCCTCACTGTATATATGTAGCGCCACCCCCGAAGGAGCCGCTTGGTAAATTTGGGTTCTCTGATCTCTGCCTCAAGACCAAGAATGACCTCAGCCCCTCTGGCACACCTAGTTTAAATGTAAAGACACATGTGGAAAATACTGTTATCCTGGCTGTGGATTATCACCAAAAACAGACAAACACCTGGTAGTGATAAACAAATTGAATATATTATCACGGTTTAAAGCATATGGAAGCTTACAACACTGTTAAACCTTTCTACAAAGAATTAATACATTAGAAAAGACAACCTTCAGAACTTAGCAACTGTAAATTTAGAAAAGGGCAGTAATCTATATGCCTATAACACAAACGCTGAGAGGGAGGAGAGAAGATCTATCAACTTCTCAGCTCCTTCTGGGCCACAAACACCATTGAAAGTAACAATACAAAAAGAAGAAATGGGTTAACAGGTACAGTAATCTCAGTTCTCTAACGTTACAGGTCCTGAGTTGAAGGGTACTAGTGTCTTCTGCTAGCAAACAGTAATCCTCTAGGAAATCCCATTAGGTAGTGGTTTGTAAGATCAAAATGGCTAAAAGTGGCAGTTCCAAACAAGCATCCTCTGACAGTAGAAAGGGGACTAGGTGTCTGCATGCAGTGTCTGTACTGTGCTAAGATGTTGGGTTTACACCCGCTCACCAATCCTCTGGGTGATGACACAACGGAAGTCCCAAATGGTGGTTCAGGTTTCTGGCAATGTTATAAAGCAATATTATGGTGCATAGGAAATCTGCCCCCTCCTATGTGCCCAACGCTGCGCTCATGGACACAAAGCCTAAAAATGAGCAGCCGCTTATAATGTGTTTAAATATGTGAAAAACAATAAATGATTCACCATAAACTAGCCCCAACCAATAGTGAAATCAAATAGCAGCGCTAAATCAATTGACCTAAAATAATAACAGTGAAAATGTAAATATTGATCTACACTAAAAACAACACAACACAATATGAACTGTATCAACACAATGAGAACTGTGTCCATTACGTGAGAAAGGGGTCTCTATAAACACAAAAAAAGTGTGCTGTAAAAGACTTATAAATCAAAAAAAATATATATAAATACCGTATTTATCGGCGTATAACACGCACTTTTTTCCCCTTAAAATCAGGGGAAAGTCGCAGGTGCGTGTTATACGCCGATCCCCTGCGATCCGGAGCTGTTACAACTTCAAAATCGCAGACCGCGATTTGAAAATGGCGCCGCCGGCGCCGAAATACACAGAGCCGGTCCTCGGCTCTTTCCGGCGGCTCTCGTTCACTTTCGGCTCCACTCGTAGTCCCGAGCGGAGCTATCCGAACCTACTCGGCTAGGTTCGGATAGCTCCGTTCGGGACTACGAGTGGAGCCGAAAGTGAACGAGAGCCGCCGGAAAGAGCCGAGGACCGGCTCTGTGTATTTCGGCACCGGCGGCGCCATTTTCAAATCGCGGTCCGCGATTTTTGAAGCCCAGGATGGCAGGGACAGGGATCGAAGGCTGCACTGGGGCAAGGCTGCACTGGGCAAGGCTGCACTGGGCAAGGCTGCACTGTGGAAGGCTGCACTGGACAAGGCTGCACTGGGGAAGGCTGCACTGGGCAAGGCTGCACTGACATGGCTGCACTGACAAGGCTGCACTGACAAGGCAGCACTGGGGAAGGCTGCACTGACATGGCTGCACTGACAAGGCTGCACTGGGGAAGGCTGCACTGACAAGGCTGCACTGGGGAAGGCTGCACTGAGAAGGCTGCAATGATGGGAATTTAAATGTAAGTTTTTTTCCCTTCAACTTCCCTCCTAAAAGTTTTTTTTTCCTTAAAATTCCCTCCTAAATTGGGGTGCGTGTTATACGCCGGTGCGTGTTATACGCCGATAAATACGGTAATATTATTTTGTAGAAAATCCAACAATAAGTGATAGGTAGAACGTAATGTCATTAGTGATAATTCATAACGTGATACGGTGCAGATCTCCAATGAATAAATCTTCCACCACACCTCTGTGACTTGTGATTTCACTCCCCTTAGCGAATAAACTCACCAGCTCCTCTTGCCTCACACTCTCGTGTTCGGCTTTAAGGCTTTATCCCACACAGAAGGGGGCAAAATGATGACCTCAAATGATTCACCGTTATATATCCAGAGTATATCAATTGAGTGCTCTCTCCACATGTGAAAAAAGAAAGCAATCCAATAGTGCAGTAACGTAATGAAATTTATTAAAACAACACTCTCCTCCACCATTGAACTCACATTTTAAAAATCACATCAGGCAAAGAGGCACAGCAAAATCGATAATCACCGCAAACACTCCAAACAGCAAGATCAACGTAAGGTGGTCACGGCGGACCCAGGTAATGCACTCTCTGATGACAGTCTCACCCGTCCCCTAGAGTTTCCTGGAGCCGCTTCCCCACATCCTCGTATGGCGCTCTCCGTCCTACATCATGCGCTTTCGATTGCCTTATAGCCACGCCCCGACATGTTTCGTCACAGGGACTTAATCATGGGATTGGCTATACGGTTAGGCAATCATTCTTATATACCCTCCGTTCGTATTTCCGAGCGGAACTGGTGACACTGCGCCTGCACGCTACCTGTGTCCCCGCTCGCACCATACACAAGTATTGCATTGTAACAGAGCGTTAAAACATAGATAACTATAATCACATTGCAAATACTCAAATGCATGTTTATATGGAGACAATGGCTTGTCATATATTAAAAATTATCTCAAAATGATAAAAAACGGATACTGAATCCTATTAAAAAAAGAAAGCTGATAGAATTACAACTAGAAGATATTATTCTCTAAAAGTGGATGGTTGGACATGTATACACCTTGGAGGGTATCTAGCAAATCGCAGACTAAACTCACTTCATCGGCTCAATTCAAACTCTTGAGCGGACAGTGCAGCAAATTAAATCAGGTTAGGTGAGTAGCACAAAACCCTTCCTCTCCTCATGTGACCAAGGATACGGGAACTTTCTAATCTCTTACCCACAACTATTCACTCTCCAAATATAAATATACCTCTAATATAGAGATGCATTTTTTGTATATAAATGGTCACATTATTTCAAGTGGACATTAACTGTAAATTCAGGGGAACGGGGTCAGTGACATGTCACCCAAGGCATTGCCCACACCAGTGACAAAATCCTGATCTCATTACCCTCTCTTATCGAACATCATTGAATGTTCGGGGATGACATTTCCCCATATTCAAGTAATGGTCACCATACCCACCCCCACATATCCCATAGGACCCATAATTCCCACTCCCTTTATTACGGAAGTGTTAAAGAATGGATCTCAACTCCAACATTGGGGGGGGGGGGTTAATCAATAATTGTTAATAAAGCAGTTGAGGTCCAATTCTATTTTTAAACCTCTGGGAAAAATACATTTTAAAAGAAAAATCCATCGAGTCTCTCGTTGGGATAGGTCTCTTACCCTGTTTGAGCCCCTCCAGGATGGATATACAATATCAATACCACAAAAACTAGAGCAGACTCGGGTCTTGATCATGTTTTTCTTTAAAATGGAGGGACACACTGTGATATTTGAATCCATTTTTTATATTGGTTAAGTGTTCAGAGATGCGCACCTTTAACAGTCGTTTTGTGGGTCCAACATAAAATAAACCGCACGGGCACCACATTAGATACACCACATACGATGAATTGCATGTAATGAACTCTCTTATTCCAAAGGTTTCATTATCATGATTAGTGAGGCTCTTCATACCCCTATTACTGGTTCTCACTGTTCTACAACATACGCACTTCCTGCATGGGAAGAAACCATTTAGATCTATTTTTATTGAGGGACGATCTGGTGGATCAAGAATTTTTTTCACCACTCTGTCTACAAAACTAGGGGCCCTTCTGTAGATAAACTTAGGTAGAAGTTCTAGTAGAACTTCACCTAAATGTCGGTCCCTGCAGAGAATATACCAATATTTCTTAAAGATCCCCTCAATCTCTTTATACTGACAATGTAGCTCGATATGAACCCCCACTGGTGTTGTTCATTGGAGGCAGTGGTTTTTTTCTTTAAGCAGTCCTCCCTTGGGATGTTGGCTACCTGTTCTATAACCTCATTCAGGGAATATTCTGGGTATCCCTTCTGTAGGAATCTCTCCTTCAGTATATTGGCCTGTGTATAGTATTTATTTTGTTCAGTACAATTCCGATGGATCCTCAGCATTTGTCCCTTGGGATATTTTTAATCCAAACAGGATGATGCCCACTCCTGATGGACAAAAAGCTGTTTCGATCCGTTGGTTTGAAATACACACATGTTGTCAGAGATTGGCCCCTCTTTTCAATGGTTACGTCTATAAAAATTTACACATCTATCACTAATCTGAGCCTCCAATTTGATATTGTTATTATTGGTGTTCAAATACCCCAAAAAAATCGTCCACAGATTCCCTAGACCCCTCCCAAATAAACAGGAGGTCATCTATGAACCTGCGGTAGAATCTAAGTTGGGGTAAACATCTGCTGAAGACATCTCTATCTTCCCACTCGGCCATAAACAGGTTGGCGAGGCTTGGGCATATTTCGCTCCCATAGCCACGCCAACCTGCTGGGAAAAGAAATGGCCATTCCACAAAAATAATTGTGCGACATGCAGAAGCTTAAGGCCAGCTCCAAAAATCGCTTCTGCACAACGGGAATGTCTTCCCTTCTGCTCAGTGCCCAATTAAGCGATAAAGATGCATCTTCGTGCTGAACAGTCGTGTACAGTGAGGACACGTCAGCCGTGACCAGATAAATTTCGCCGTGGAATTAAGATGAACATTCCCCAATCGTTGAAGGAGGTCAGTCGTGTCTCTAGGTATGCCCTAGTGACCTTCACACTCGGCTGGAGAAACTTGTCTAAGTATTCACCAAACCTCGCCGTGATTGATCTATCCCGTTCACAATGGGATGTGCTGGGGTGATTTAGCATCCTTGTGGATTTTAGGAAGCGTATATATCACTGGGATCCTACAGGCACTAGGACCCAAATATCTCTGCTCAGAAATGAACGGACTAAGCAGAGGGAAGCACACCCTCAATACGTGTTTTTTTCTTCCCCGATAGGTTTACACATGTTTTTTCATTTTAATAGTCTCCCTTGCCTGCGCCAACCTCCCTAAGTTACCATTCATCTATCTACGCTGTCCGGTATAGGGACTGCTGGACTGAGCACCAGGGAGTTTCCCTCCTTGCTGACAGTACTAGAGACATGGGTGATTCGCCTCTCCAATTGGCCGCCGGGATCAGGTGTCACAGAGCACTGACATGCGCACATAACATCTTAACATGGCGGTGCCGTATGATCCATAGAAAAATGGCCGCCGTAACTATAACCATAGGACTTCTAAAAAATGGCCGCCCATTGCCGCCTATGATATGAGTATTTAAGGACACGTTTTAGCCTGTACGCATCCCCTGATGAAGTCACGTGTGGTGTGACGTCACGCGTAGGGACGGGACAGGCTTTACATGCTGCGAGAGGTATACGAGCTCGCCGCTCGTTTGGAGATATGATTGTTTTTATGCTGTTAATGTGAGTACCCTTGATTTACTGAATAAAAACTATTGGTTAAAACGGTATCACGCTATTGGGACTTCCCTATGTTTTCTGTTCCCCTATTCCACTGAGGGAATTACCTTGTGTAATTAAGACTGGGAAGATAACGCTCTACACCCATAGGAGGATCCCTCTAAAGATTTAAGGTCATATGCGTGTTGCCCTATTACCCTAAGGTAAGGGCCATTTCTTACTTGTGTGTTTAAAACACGAAGATGGGCACTGTGTGAGTTTTCGTGAGCACTGCAACTGTGATTGTTGCATGCCAGGACGCCGCTGCCACAAGAAAGATTTTATTTTTTGGGTCTTTTTTTTGCTGAAACACACTGTATTGTTTTTTTCTGCACTGCGACTGTCGCATGTCAGGACGTTGCTGTCACAAGAAAGACTTTTTGTTTGTTTTGCTGAAACACATTGTACTGTGACTACTGCTACATGTCAGGACGTTACAGTCACACTACACCTAATAGCTTCATACTATAGCACAGGGGGTCCCCGGGTTACGAACAGGATAGGGACTGTAGGTTTGTTCTTGAAGTCGAATTTGTTTGTAAGTCAGAACAGTACCTTTTTTAAGTGCAAATCTAGTCTCAGAGACAGGATGTAAACCCAAATCAACAGAGAAAGGCAACCGGATGGCAGGGGCGCATGGTTAGTTCAAATATGTTTTGTTTCTTTTATTTTTTTACTTTTTAATCACTTTTTTTTATTTGTATTTATTGTAGCTTGTCGTTTACTTTTTTTTATTTTTGTATAATTTTCTTATTTTTAATATTATTTTTCTTATTCTTTACTTTATTTAATTTTTTTTTTATTTTATTAATTTAATTATTACTGTATTCTTATTTTTATTTTTTTTATCAATTTTTTTTTCACTTAACTTTATTGCTAACACACAGGAGGAAACAATTCCCTGTGTGATAGCAATTGGAGGTGACAGGTTCTCTTTATTGACCCTGTCACCTCCAAAACAGGAGTCCAGGAGGGCAGCTGAGCACAGCTCTCCCCTCTCACTATTTTCATGGCGGCAGCGACAGGAGACAGCAAGAGAGAGGTACACTGTATGGCACAGCAGGGAGATGGATGGTGAAAGCAGCCATCAGAGGCCAGGCAGGCCGGCCGGCCAGGCAGGCCGGCCGGCCAGGCGGCCGGCCGCGGGTGGCACCCTCGCGGGCAGCGGCGTAGGAAAGACCGGGGATCCTGGAGGCTTCGTAGGCCGCACAAGGCCTCGGCCACGACGGGCAGTTTTTAGCGGCCTGGCAGGCCATACCAGGCCTGTGGATGGGCAGGCAGGAGGACGAAGGGGACCCGCAGCAAGCCAGGAACGGAGGAAAGGCTCAGGAGAGGAAGATTCGGCCAGCAGTGACGTCATTCGGGCCCCGTTTGTAAGTAGGGGTTGTTCGCAACTCGGATGTTCGTAAGTCGGGGACCCCTGCACTTGTTAATTTTTTTAGATTTTCTAATATTGTTTTTAAAAAAATATCATTGCACTGTTGCACAATGTCACTTTAAGCGGTGCATGTTATTATGTACTAAAAGTCACTTTAGATTATTGTTGCACTGTTTTGACACTTTATATATTTTTGATACTTTGTTTTTGGGCATGTGAGATTTACACATTGATGTATTATTATCTACTGATTAGTGACACTTTTACATGATTGATAATTTCTTATGGATATAATGAGAGATATGTATTAATTGCCGCCACCACGGGGCGATTAACATCCCACCACTCAGAGCTATTGCCATATGCGTGGAGACTAATACACGTTAGTCGTTATCACTGTTATATTGTCACTATATCTGTGACCACACACATACCTGTGACCACACACACTCCTTATATCTGTCAGACCACCTTAAAGTTTATTTAGTTAATTTATCCAGGATTAGCGCAGCACCATTTTTGTTTACTTTTATGTCCCCGATATCTGTTTTCGAATGAAAAAGATAGTTTTAAAATTGAGCACAACCGGTTCCATCGTGCTTGTGGGCATGTGAAGCCCACAAGCATTTTCTTCTTGGGTGCGGTCAATGCTGAGCTACCAGCATTCACCGCTCGTTCCCCGCACATGCTCAGTGCTACAGGGCAGAGCATCGTAAACATTGCCATCACACGGGCGGTGGCATCAGACGTTCCCGCCCCCTTGTGATGGCAACACAAGCAATACAAAATAAACACAGAGATTTCGCGGTGGCGATCCGCACTGACTCCTGGGAATGATGAAACTTAGCTCCCAGGAGACAGTGCGCTGCCTTCCCAGAATACAGTGCGCCGCCCTCCCAGAATACAGTGCGCCGCCCTCCCAGAATACAGTGCGCCACCGGGGATACACACCTACTCCCGCGGGGTTCCAATACAGGAAGTTACAATATAAAGATTGATAACATGGTAAATAAACAGCCAAAAAAATTTTTTTTTTCACTTTGACATCAGTTCAATGGCAGGAAGGGATTGATATAAACTTTAATACATTTGTGAACCTCCGCTTTAAGGTAGAAAGAGTCCACAGGATTAGAAAACCCCAAAATATATCAGCTGACCTACCTCTGAGATGTAATAGTAAGATTTCAATTATACGAAGAAAAAGCACAAATTTGAGGGAAAATGAGAGGACGACCACCATTAAAATATGAAGAGGTGGACCTTCAAATCTTTACAGACTTGGCGCCAGAGACGTTGGGTAGGCGAAGACTCCTCAAACCTCTATTGGAGCAAATGCGAATAAAGAATATCAAGTACAGTTGGGGCTTCCCGGCATGTCTAATTGGCCAGAAGGATGGAAGATCAACGAGATTAAGATTTCCAGAAGACCTACAAGAATTCTGTAATAAATTGGACTTACAAGCTCCGGTCATTCCAGGATGGACAGAAGAAGAAATATTAACACAGACGGAAGATGAACTATGGCAAAAGTCGCCTAGAGTCGCAAGCAAGATTTAAAATTAAAAACAAAGATTAAGAATATCTTAGAGACTAAATAGAAATAGATTGTTTTGGAGGATGTGTTAAGACAGACAGAGGAGCTGAACAGAGCAGAAACAGAGGAGAATAAGCGGAAAATCTTTTAGCAGAATAGGCTTAAGGGAGTGGGAGGGGGAAGGGAAGTGGATGGGGATGAATTAGTGGCAGTGGGGTGAGGGGGGCTGAGCTTTGGGATACTTGGATCGCTGGGGCTCTCCAGGCTCACCCTCCCCCGTGTTGGGGGTGGTGGAGGGGGGGCATGGTCAGAGTCTCACCCCAGGACAAGAGAAGCACTGGTGGAAACGGAATGCGGATTCACCTGTGGTTCTGGGGCCGGAAAGGGGCCAGAGGGGGGGTGGGAAGGGGGGGAGAGGGTCCCGGAGATCCCTATCCACGTGAGTTACATCAAACTGATTATTTTTCCCCCAGATAGGTTAGAAAGAGAGTACTGTGACTAAAGATGACATCAATAAAATTTATATCATATAATGTTTGCGGGATTAATACGCCAACAAAAAGGCATAAAATCTTAAAGGAGGTTAAACAGTATAAAGCTGGGGTAGTGTTCCTTCAGGAGACGCATATCTCCCATGATGTTAATGTAAGGCTGTTCTTGAGAGATTATCCAACATGGTTCTATGGGGACTCTACAACAAGAAGGGCAAAGGGGCTAGCTATTGGCCAGAGGAGTACGGTTCATATTGGAGGAAAGGATGACAGACCCTGAAGGCCGATACCTCTTCTTAAGAGGGAAACTATACGAAATGGAATGTACCCTGGCAAACATCTATTGCCCCAATAAGAACCCAACAAATTATTTGAGACAGGTTATAGGGAAGTTAATGGACTTCAAAAGTGGAAGTGTGATTATGACAGGAGATCTAAATTTTTGCTTGGAACCAAGAATCGATAGTACGTTGCGGGCACAGGGGACTAGGAATGTACAGCTGAAAACTATAAAAAAGAAACTGTTTCAATGTCAACTGCTGGCCATATGGAGAATGCGGCATCCTAAAACACAGGATTATACATTCTACTCCCCTGTGCACGTGACTTACTCAAGGATCGATTATATAATGGTCAAACATAGTTTTCTAGATTTGGTGGCTAAAACGGATATTGAAATAACAACATTGTCAGACCATTCCCCCGGTGACCATGGAAATGAGGATACCAAAGACAACTAAATTCATGGAGGTTAAACAAAGAACTAATAGAGAATACTGAAGAGGAAGATAAAATAAAAGAGGAAATAGAACAATATTTTAAAATAAACGATACAAGGAAATAGCGGAGGCCACACTTTGGGAGCCCTATAAAGCCTATATTAGAGGCACCCTGATAGAGATAGGATCAGGAAAAAAGAAGGAAAGAAAAAAAAAAGATAGAAGTATTAATAAAAGAAATCCATGAACTAGAACAAAGGCATAAAAAAAAAGAAAGTGAGTGGCTTCAGGCACTGGTGATAAAAAGGGATGAACTAAAAGACCTATTGGATCAGGAGATGAGGAGGGACTTCAATAGGGTTGCAAAAGAAAGATATCCGTGGGGAGATAAAACGGGGAAACATCTGGCAAGAATATTGAAGAAAAACTAAAAAAAGCTAAACTATATAGAAAAAACACAGAATAGTACTGTGGAGATGGTATTCTCAACAACAGAAATAGTGAAAGTGTTCCAGAACTATTATGGGTCTTTATATTCAATAAAACAAAAGGGTCAACAAGAAATAGCAAGACCGGAAAAGATAAAAGAGTTTTTAACCACTTAAGCCCCGGACCATTTTGCTGGCCAAAGACCAGAGCACTTTTTGCGATTCGGCACTGCATCGCTTTAACTGACAATTGCGCAGTCGTGTGACATTGCTCCCAAACAAAATTGATGTCCTTTTTTTCCCACAAATAGAGCTTTCTTTTGGTGGTATTTGATCATCTCTGCGGTTTTTATTTTTTGCACTATAAACAAAAAAAGAGCGACAATTTTGAAAAAAACACATTTTTTACTTTTTGCTATAATAAATATCCCCAAAAAATATATAAAAAAACCTTTTTTTTTCCTCAGTTTAGGCCGATATGTATTCTTCTACATATTTTTGGTAAAAAAAAAATCGCAATAAGCGTTTATTGATTGGTTTGCGCAAAAGTTATAGCGTCTACAAAATAGGGGATAGTTTTATGGCATTTCTATTAATATTTTTTTTTTTTTTACTAGTAATGGCAGCGATCAGCAATTTTTATTGTGACTGCAACATTATGGCGGACACATCGGACACTTTTGACACACTTGTGGGACCATTGGCATTAATACATCAACCAATGCCAAAAAATTGCATTGATTACTGTAAAATGTCACTGGCAGTGAAGGGGTTAACCTCTAGGTGTAGGGGTTAAGTGTGTCCTAGGGAGTGTTTCTAACTATGGGGGGAGGGGCTGTGTGTGACACTACACTGATCGCCGCTCCCGACCACAGGGAGCAGAAATCATGGGGAAGAACGGGGAGATGCTAATGTAAACAAGCATCTCCCCGTTCTTCCTCTCTGTGAGACGATCGTGGGTATCCCCGGGACCCGCGATCATGGTCACAGAGCTCCCGGCAAGCCGCTTCTTAAAGGGCAACGTACAGGTACGTTAATCTGCTTGTACGTGCCCTTCTGCCGCAGTATATCTGCGTGAGGCGGTCGGGAAGATGTTAAAAAGTGCCAGATTAGCTCAAGTTGCCGAGTTATAGCAATTTTAAAGTGTGACATGTTAGCTATCTATTTACTTGGCGTAACATCATCTTTCACATTATACAAAAAAATTGGGCTAGATCCTTATTAGAGGAAGAATGGGAAAGGGTTTTTGAAATTATACATAGAACAACCACAGCAAATAAATACCAAGAGAGAAATTACAAAATAGTAATGAGATGGTATAGGAGTCCAGTCACCCTAAAATTAATAAATAAAGGAAATACAGACTTATGCTGGAGGTGCGAAATAGAAAAAGGAACAACGGAGCACATATGGTACGGATGCCCCCTGGTGAGAGGTTTCTGAAACGAGATATTTCAGATTTATTATAAGGTATCAGGAGTAGAGATAACCCCAAGTTTGGAAATCTCGTTACTGTCTCTAATACCGAAATCAATAAAGATAATTAAAACAGATATCATTCACCATATGACATCCGCAGCAAGAACAATAATAGCAAGAAAATGGAGAAAAATAAGGAGTCCAACAATAGCAGACTGGATATGTGAAATAAATGAAATTCAATATATGGAAAAACAGATAAGGGAGGAAGGATATATAATAAATCAATTACCAAAAAGCTAGCAAAGTTGTGATGAGTTTTGGTCATCAAGAGAAATATTAGAATATCTATAATAAAATATAGAGGGAATGGAGGGAGAGGGGGAAGGAAGAGGAGAGGGAGGATAGTAACCCCCCCCCCCCTTTTTTTTTTTTTTGTATGAAAGAGGAATGGATGTAGATATAGATATTGGGGGGGTGGGAAGGAGGGATAAGATTGTAAGGTCGAATAGGTCTTAGATAGGAATGCTTTCACAGTTTGTAAAAAAAGGGAAAATAACCATGTAAATTGAAGTATGAAGTATACACTGTGGAATTGTTTATGTCTAATTGGGATGTTTCTGATATAAATGATTGTTTTATATGAAAAATTAATAAAGAGAAATTGTAAACAAAAAAATTGGGCTAACTTTACTGTTTTTTTTTTTTTTTATTTTTTAATGTGTATTTTTTTTTTTTTTAATTGTGTTTGAAAAACCGCTTCGCAATAACCGTGTGACATAAAAAAAATCGCAACACCCACCATTTTATTCTATAGGGCCTCTGCTAAAATATATATATAATGTTTGTGGGTTCTAAGTAATTTTCTAGCAAAAAAAAAGTCGATTTTTACATGTAGGAGCGAAGTGTTAGAATTGGCCCGGATGTAAAAGGGTTAAAAACGCATAAAAAATGCACTGGAAAACGTGCCACAAAAACGTATCGAATGCATAAGAACCTAGCCTAGAAGAGTAGTGATAGCAGAAGCTCAGAATGACATCCAGACATGTAGCATTGTTAGAAAGAGGTCAGCTGGGTCCCTGTATTTATTTTATGTTGAAATGTTCACATCTGGGAATTATTTTTAGATTCTAAGATTTCATCATCTGTGTTATTTAGTATTTAGATAAATGTTAATGAACGTTTAAGTAGATACAAATGAATATTTTATTATGAATTGTTGGTAAGTCTAACCACCATAAAGGTCTTTCCATTTTTTTTTTTTTTTTAGAAGTTTTAGCAATGTACGCAACAGTTTTGCCAGCGAGGGTTTCCTATGAGGGATTTGGCAACGTTCCAGTTAATTGCAGAAAACACAAACTGTTTTACCAGTTGGAATCCTCTTAGCGCAGCAATATAATAATCTAGTCCTGTACTCACCCCTCCTATAGAAGCCAGACAACACAGCAAAAGAAAGGAAAACTTGTCACACCTCATTGTCCTGGGAGATACTGGTGTACCACAGGCTGAACATGTCAGTTATGAAACTAAAGAGACTAACCCCCCCTCTTCCTGTACAGTACAGTGCTCATAGCTGCAGTACACACAGCACCACTCATAGACAGGGTGCTCTACTAAGCACCACTCATAGACAGGGTGCCCCACTCAGCACCACTCATAGACAGGGTGCCCCACACAGCACCACTCATAGACAAGGTGCCCCACTAAGCACCACTCAGATGCGGTGCCCCACTAAGCACCACTCATAGACAGGGTGCCCCACTAAGCACCACTCATAGACAGGGTGCCCCACACAGCACCACTCATAGACAAGGTGCCCCACTAAGCACCACTCAGATGCGGTGCCCCACTAAGCACCACTCATAGACGGGGTGCCCCACTCAGCACCACTCATAGACAGGGGTGCCCCACTAAGCACCACTCAGACGGGGTGCTCTACTCAGCACCACTCATAGACAGGGTGCCAAAATAAGCACCACTCATAGACGAGGTGCCCCACTAAGCACCACTCATAGACGAGGTGCCCCACTAAGCACCACTCATAGACGAGGTGCCCCACTAAGCACCACTCATAGACAGGGGTGCCCCACTCAGCACCACTCATAGACAGGGGTGCCCCACTAAGCACCACTCAGACGGGGTGCCCCACTAAGCACCACTCATAGACGGGGTGCGCCACTAAGCCCCACTCATAGACAGGGGTGCCCCACTAAGCACCACTCAGAGGGGGTGCCCCACTAAGCACCAGTCATAGACAGGGTGCCCCACTCAGCACCACTCATAGACAGGGGTGCCCCACTAAGCACCACTCAGACGGGGTGCCCCACTAAGCACCACTCTTAGACAGGGGTGCTCCACTAAGCACCACTCATAGACGGGGTGCGCCACTAAGCCCCACTCATAGACAGGGGTGCCCCACTAAGCACCACTCAGAGGGGGTGCCCCACTAAGCACCAGTCATAGACAGGGTGCCCCACACAGCACCACTCACAGACAGGGTGCTCTACTCAGCAGCACTCTTAGACAGGGTGCCCCACTCAGCACCACTCATAGACAGGATGCCAAAATAAGCAGCACTCAGACGGGGTGCCCCACTAAGCACCACTCATAGACGGGGTGCCCCACTAAGCACCACTCATAGACAGGGTGCTCTACTCAGCACCACTCTTGGACAGGGTGCCCCACTCAGCACCACTCATAGACAGGGTGCTCTACTCAGCACCACTCAAAGACGGGGTGCCCCACTCAGCACCACTCATGGACGGGGTGCCCCACTCAGCACCACTCATGGATGGGGTGCCCCACTCAGCACCACTCATGGATGGGGTGCCCCACTCAGCACCACTCAAAAACAGGGTGCCCCACTAAACACCATTCATAGACTGGGTGCCCCACTCAGCACCACCTGCATTTGCGGGAATTGTTTAGAGACCAATGCTGAAAAAGAGGCGGCTACCGCTGAACTTTTTCTGTAAAACAAACTTTGGCCCCAGGGCCAGTACAGGATTTTATCCAGCTCGCGACTAGAATCAGTGGCTTATCCTCACACAGATTGAGGGTTCAAATCCGCATAGACTGCTTATGGTCTCCTCTCCAGAATCCCCACCCCTACCCCTTGTTGTCTCCAGAGCAGGTCCCCCCTCCTTCCACTGCGTTGTCATAAACCCCATCATTGGTTGTTAGGAGAGCCAGCGTCTCAGCAACCAATGACTTGCTTGCCCCAGCAGTCAAAGGAGGATAGAAAGTCCTCTGTCCAGACCTGCTTTGCCTCCCGTTTCCCGTCTTGCTGCTACAGCCACATCATAAATCTTGCAGTGGTAAGGGGGCTCTGATATAAGGGGGACCCTGATATAAGAGGGGATGCTGATGCCGACTCTGATGTCAGGGGGATTCTGATGAGGACCCTGATTCAAGGGGGGACTCTAATGTAGATTCCAGTGCAAATGAGACTCTGATGGAAATCCTGATATTAGAGGGGATGCTGGTGCTGACTCTGATGTAAGGGGAGACTCTGATGCAGACCTTGACTTAAGGGGGGGTTCTAATGTGGACTCTAATATAAGGGGGATGCTGATGGGGACCCTGATGCAAGTGGGGGGGGGCTCTGATGTGAACTCTGAGATAGGAGAAATTTGATGGGGACTATGATGCAAGGGGGAGGGGGGGCTCTGATGTGGACTTTGATATAAGGGAGACTCTGGTAGGGACCCTGACGCAAAGCGGGACTTTGGTGTGGACTCCATCCAGACCTGCTCAGCCTCCTGGCTCCTGCCTTGCTGCTACAGCCATGCCGTAAATCTTGCAGTGGTAGGGGGACTCTGATGTAAGGGGGATTCTGATTGGGAACCAAAAAAAAAAATACTGCGCTATCCCTAAAATCAATAAACGTTAAAAGTGCGTCTGTGAAAAACAAAAAAATTTTTTTTGGTGCTGCTGCAACCATAAATGTGAGACAACCCCCACTTCAATAACTATATATAGAATAGGCTGCGCTGCTACTAGTAAGTGAGTGTGATCATGATTACTTAGTATGACCACAACTAATTACACCCTTATGCAGTGAACAACAATGAAGAAAAAAATATTATAATGCTGACAAACAGTGAAAACTTGGGTCTCACAGATTAAACTATTGCAGTTAATCATTAGGATATAGGTAGTCAAAAGCCCCAAAAAATTGAGCAAAGTCCATACACTTAAAAGTTCTTGCTGGAAAAATCTTTCACAATAGAGAGAAAACACCACTCTTCAAACAGTGTGATGCATGCAAAGGTTGTCACCCTGGGGAGCGTGATGTTAAGAAAATTCCTCCACCTCAAACCAACCTGCCCCTTACCAGATCAATAGATCTCCTGTCACAGAGATCATACGAGCAAGTGGCTGTATCCCCCAGCCACTGGGTCTCTGTTGGAAATATATCACACAGGTCACCGCTCAGGAGGTCCACTGAATGATGTGTTACCGCTCAGATCCCAAGGACAAATGTAAAAGAAAAAGCTCCATAGCGTAATACAGTTGACATTTATTAAAAAGAAAAGTAAAAAATACACTTATGCCCCGTACACACGGTCGGACTTTGTTCGGACATTCCGACAACAAAATCCTAGGATTTTTTCCGACGGATGTTGGCTCAAACTTGTCTTGCATACACACGGTCACACAAAGTTGTCGGAAAATCCGATCGTTCTGAACGCGGTGACGTAAAACACGTACGTCGGGACTATAAACGGGGCAGTGGCCAATAGCTTTCATCTCTTTATTTATTCTGAGCATGCGTGGCACTTTGTGCGCCGGATTTGTGTACACACGATCGGAATTTCCGACAACGGATTTTGTTGTCGGAAAATTTTATATCCTGCTCTCCAACTTTGTGTGTCGGAAAATCCGATGGAAAATGTGTGATGGAGCCCACACACGGTCGGAAATTTCCGACAACAAGGTCCTATCACACATTTTCCGTCGGAAAATCCGACCGTGTGTACGGGGCATTACAGTGTAAAAGCTTCAAATCGCGTATAAAACAATGTATGCCGGCCGGCTCGCAGCTGCTGCCCGTAGCTTCCGGGATCAGCGTTGTATGGTGGTGACGTCAGCACGCCGGAGGGCTGCGAGCCGGCCGGCATACATTGTTTTATACGCGATTTTGAAGCTTTTACACTGTAAGTGTATTTTTTACTTTTCTTTTTAATAAATGTCAACTGTATTACGCTATGGAGCTTTTTCTTTTACATTTGTCCTTGGGATCTGAGCGGTAACACATCATTCAGTGGACCTCCTGAGCGGTGACCTGTGTGATATATTTCCAACAGAGACCCAGTGGCTGGGGGATACAGCCACTTGCTCGTATGATCTCTGTGACAGGAGATCTATTGATCTGGTAAGGGGCAGGTTGGTTTGAGGTGGAGGAATTTTCTTAACATCACGCTCCCCAGGGTGACAACCTTTGCATGCATCACACTGTTTGAAGAGTGGTGTTTTCTCTCTATTGTGAAAGATTTTTCCAGCAAGAACTTTTAAGTGTATGGACTTTGCTCAATTTTTTGGGGCTTTTGACTACCTATATCCTAATGATTAACTGCAATAGTTTAATCTGTGAGACCCAAGTTTTCACTGTTTGTCAGCATTATAATAATTTTTTCTTCATTGTTGTTCACTGCATAAGGGTGTAATTAGTTGTGGTCATACTAAGTAATCATGATCACACTCACTTACAAGTAGCAGCGCAGCCTATTCTATATATAGATATGGATTCTGATTGGGACCTAAATAAAGGGGGGCTCTAATGCAGATTCTGGTGTAATTTTATCCATTCATTCATACTATTATTTTTTTTCAGCCCGTGAACCAGACATGTAGCATTGTTAGAAAGAGGTCAGCTGGGTCCCTGTATTTATTTTATGTTGAAATGTTCACATCTGGGAATTATTTTTAGATTCTAAGATTTCATCATCTGTGTTATCTAGTATTTAGATAAATGTTAATGAACGTTTAAGTAGATACAAATGAATATTTTATTATGAATTGTTGGTAAGTCTAACCAACATAAAGGTCTTTCTAATTTTTTTTTTAGAAGTTTTAGCAATGTACACAATAGTTTTGCCAGCGAGGGTTTCCTATGAGGGATTTGTCAACGTTCAAGTTAATTGCAGAAAACACAAACTGTTTTACCAGTTGGAATCCTCTTAGCGCAGCAATATAATAATCCAGTCCTGTACTCACCCCTCCTATAGAGACCAGACAACACAGCAAAAGACAGGAAAACTTGTCACACCTCATTGTCCTGGGAGATACTGGTGTACCACAGGCTGAACATGTCAGTTATGAGACTAAAGAGACTAACCCCCCCTCTTCCTGTACAGTACAGTGCTCATAGCTGCAGTACACTCAGCACCACTCATAGACCGGGTGCTCTACTCAGCAGCACTCTTAGACAGGGTGCCCCACTCAGCACCACTCAAAGACAGGGTACCAAAATAGGCACCACTCATAGACGGGGTGCCCCACTAAGCACCACTCATAGACAGGGTGCTCTACTCAGCACCACTCTTGGACAGGGTGCCCCACTCAGCACCACTCATAGACGGGGTGCCCCACTAAGTACCACTCATAGATGGGGTGCCCCACTAAGCACCACTCATAGACGGGGTGCTCTACTCAGCACCACTCATAGACAGGGTGCCAAAATAAGCAACACTCATAGACAGGGTGTCCCACTCAGCATAACTCATAGACGGGGTGCCCCACTCAGCACCACTCATGGACGGGGTGCCGCACTCAGCACCACTCAAAAACGGGGTGCCCCACTAAACACCATTCATAGACGGGGTGCCCCACTCAGCACCACTCATGGATGGGGTGCCCCACTAAACACCATTCATAGACGGGGTGCCCCACTCAGCACCACTCATGGACGGGGTACCCCACTCAGCACCACTCATGGACGGGGTACCCCACTCAGCACCACTCATGGACGGAGTGCCCCACTCAGCACCACTCGCCCCACTAAACACCATTCATAGACTGGGTGCCCCATTCAGCACCATCTGCATTTGCGAGAATTGTTTAGAGACCAATGCTGAAAAAGAGGCGGCTACCGCTGAACTTTTTCTGTAAAACAAACTTTGGCCCCAGGGCCAGTACAGGATTTTATCCAGCTCGCGACTAGAATCAGTGGCTTATCCTCACACAGATTGAGGGTTCAAATCCGCATAGACTGCTTATGGTCTCCTCTCCAGAATCCCCACCCCTACCCCTTGTTGTCTCCAGAGCAGGTCCCCCCTCCTTCCACTGCGTTGTCATAAACCCCATCATTGGTTGCTAGGAGAGCCAGCGTCTCAGCAACCAATGACTTGCTTGCCCCAGCAGTTAAAGGAGGATAGAAAGTCCTCTGTCCAGACCTGCTTTGCCTCCCGTTTCCCGTCTTGCTGCTACAGCCACATCATAAATCTTGCAGTGGTAAGGGGGCTCTGATATAAGGGGGACCCTGATATAAGAGGGGATGCTGATGCCGACTCTGATGTCAGGGGGATTCTGATGAGGACCCTGATTCAAGGGGGGACTCTAATGTAGATTCCAGTGCAAATGAGACTCTGATGGAAATCCTGATATTAGAGGGGATGCTGGTGCTGACTCTGATGTAAGGGGAGACTCTGATGCAGACCTTGACTTAAGGGGGGGTTCTAATGTGGACTCTAATATAAGGGGGATGCTGATGGGGACCCTGATGCAAGTGGGGGGGGCTCTGATGTGAACTCTGAGATAGGAGAAATTTGATGGGGACTATGATGCAGGGGGGGAGGGGGGGCTCTGATGTGGACTTTGATATAAGGGGGACTCTGATAGGGACCCTGACGCAAAGCGGGACTTTGATGTGGACTCCATCCAGACCTGCTCCGCCTCCTGGCTCCTGCCTTGCTGCTACAGCCATGCCGTAAATCTTGCAGTGGTAGGGGGACTCTGATGTAAGGGGGATTCTGATTGGGACCTAAATCAAGGGGGGCTCTAATGCAGATTCTGGTGTAATTTTATCCATTCATTTATACTATTATTTTTTTTCAGCCCGTGAGTATTTGTAAATATACTAATCTTGAGCCACTTCTTTGTTGCCTTGGCCGTGTGTTTTGGGTCATTGACATGCTGGAATACCCATCCACGACCCATTTTCAATGCCCTGGCTGAGGGAAGGAAGTTCTCACACAAGATTTGATGGTATAGGGCCCCGTCCATCGTCCCTTTGATGCTGTGAAGTTGTCCTGTCCCCTTAGCAGAAAAACACACCCCCCAAAGCATAATGTTTCCACCTCCATGTTTGATGGTGGGGATGGGGTTATAGGCAGCATTCCTCCTCGGTGTAGTACCAATTGTTTTCTTGGTGACTATGGTCCCAGCTGCCCTTGAGATCATTGACAAGATTCTCCCGTGTAGATCTGGGATGATTCCTCACTGTTCTCATGATCATTGAAACTCCACAAGGTGAAATCTTGCATGGAACCCCAGACCGAGGGAGATTGACAGTTATTTTGTGTTTCTTCCATTTGCGAATAATCACACAATAACTGTTGTCACCCTCTCACCAAGCTACTTGGCGATGGTCTTGTAGCCCATTCCAGCCTTGTGTAGGTCCCCAATCTTGTCCCTGACATCCTTGGACGGCTCTTTGGTCTTGGCCATGGTGGAGAGATTGGAATCTGATTGATTGCTTCTGTGGACAGGTGTCTTTTATACAGGTAACAAGCTGAGATTAGGAGCACTCCCTTTAAGAGAGTGCTCCTAATCTCAGCTCGTTACCTGTATAGAAGACACCTGGGAGCCAAAAATCTTGCTGATTGATAGGGGATCAAATACTTTTTTTACTCTTTAAAATGCAAATCCATTTATAACTTTTTTGAAATGCGTTTTTCTGGATTTTTTTGTTTGTTTCTGTCTCTCACTGTTAAAATAAACCTACCATTAAAGTTACAGACTGATCACTTCTTTGTCAGTGGGCAAACATACAAAATCAGCAGGGGATCAAATCCTTTTTTCCCTCACTGTATATATGTAGCGCCACCCCCGAAGGAGCCGCTTGGTAAATTTGGGTTCTCTGATCTCCGTCTCTACCCCAAGAATGACCTCAGCCCCTCTGACACACCTAGTTAAATTAAATTACTGCAAACACATTTAAAGACACATGTGGAAAATACTGTTATCCTGGCTGTATATTATCACCAAAAACAGACAAACACCTGGTAGTGATAAACAAATTGAATATATTATCACGGTTTAAAGCATATGGAAGCTTACACCACTGTTAAACCTTTCTGAAAAGAATACATTAGAAAAGACAACCTTCAGAACATAGCAACTGTAAATTTAGAAAAGGGCAGTAATCTATATGCCCATAACACAAACGCTGAGAGGGAGGAGAGAAGATCTATCAACTTCTCAGCTCTTTCTGGGCCACAAACACCATTGAAAGTAACAATACAAAAAGAAGAAATAGGTTAACAGGTACAGTAATCTCAGTTCTCTAACGTTACAGGTCCTGAGTTGAAGGGTACTAGTGTCTTCTGCTAGCAAACAGTAATCCTCTAGGAAATCCCATTAGGTAGTGGTTTGTAAGATCAAAATGGCTAAAAGTGGCAGTTCCAAACAAGCATCCTCTGACAGTAGAAAGGGGACTAGGTGTCTGCATGCAGTGTCTGTACTGTGCTAAGACGTTGGGTTTACACCTGCTCAAAAATCCTCTGGATGATGACACAACAGAAGTCCCAAATGGTGGTTCAGGTTTCTGGCAATGTTATAAAGCACTGGATCACCTCCTGTCGGCTGATCAGGATGGCTGGTAGCTGAACTGGCATGGTGATTGGACAACGGCCAACAGGACACCTGGATGGGTCTTGTGATCCCCGAAACGGTGTGTGGGTTGCCTCTGCTGGGCTAGATGGTGCTGAGTTGCTGAGCAGGGTCCCTGGACTGAACAGTGGAGGACCGTGTGGGTGACACTGTTCCTGGCCCCTTTTATCCTCAGTATTTTGGCAGCAGTCTCGGGAAACGCATATCGCTCTCTCAGATGCTGGTAGGCAGTGCGGCTCTCTCTCTCTTAGGTGGAGTTCCACCACACAGTCCCATCACCTCACCACTCCTGTCCCCTATCCCCTCTCCTCATGGTAACTCTCACCGGGAGTCTCAAGAGAAACGTGGTTTTCTCTCTCTCTGTTGGGTCACACAGTCCCTGGTATCAACGTGCTGGTACCTCAGACCGCTCTCCTCGCTTTCCTCAGACAGCCCTCCTCAGATTTTCTGTAAGCACTCTCTCTGTAGTGCTGTGTGGAAAACCTGTCTCTCTTTTCTCTCACCTCAGCACTTCCATCTCCTCATTTACCTCAGCACTTCCTGAAACTCCCCTTTTTCCCAGTGTGCTTTGTGTGTCTGAGTTTTCTGGAAGGCATCTCTCTGTCTCTATCTTGTGGCCAAAAGGAGAAATTGCATTACAACATGCCTGCTACATACTCCCCCCACCAAACAACCTTTGGTCCCCCAAAGGAAGGACAGAGTCTATCAACATATAATGTCCACAACCTGTTACATGCTTTCAAAAATACAATGGGAGGCAAAAACTGGTTAGTACATGTAAGAAAACAAGCAATTGGCATGCACGTATGAATCTGGCAAGGGATCCTCCCACCATTTGTCATAAGAGGTGAGGTTGTCTTGCCCACAAGCCACCGATATTGGGATGGCCCACCTAGATGTGCCAGGGGGTGAGTTGGAGTCACCCTCCACTAAACCTGTAGTGGGAAGGATAGGCAGGCTGTGCATTCTCTGAGATGTGAGGATCACTTCTTCAGAAGTTTCGCCTAAAGTATCGTATGTCAGCCTTTTTGGTGGGCGAATTGTTCGCTTTCCTCTCTGCTCTTTGGGCTCAGGCAATTCGGATATAGTAGCCTCTTGCTCTGATGCTGCAGGTGATTGAGGAGCTTCTATGTCCTCTACAGTTGGGGAACTCGGAAAGTCTTTTTGGCTTGCCAAGCGTTGTCTCTGTGGGATGAACTCCGGAGCCACAGGCCTGAGGGTTCCTGCATCTGCTTCTCTGGGAGAAAGGGGAGTGCCAGTCTTTGCCAGCATAGACTGCCACAGCCAATCCATGTCCATTTCTTCATCCTCACTGTCTTCTGCATCCATGTTTGGTTGCAAGGATTGGGACCTGGTTACTGGAGGTGATTACTGAGAGATGGTTTGAGTAGGCTGTTGATTTGGTTGATGAGGTATACGAACTGCTTCTGATAAAGGTAGCAGATAATTCTGGTGCCAGGTCTTTAGTGGGCCTGTGCTTCCTTCTGGGCGAATCTGGTATACTGGCAGTCCTGGCAACTGCTTGTAGATGATGTAGGGCTGCGACTTCCACCAATCAGCCAGTTTGTGTTTCCCAGGGATGCCCAAGCTCCTCAGTAACACTCTGTCACCAGGCTGCAAATCATGTACTCTCACCTTTAGGTCAAAGTTTTGCTTGTTTCGCTGTCCCCGGGAGTCTGAGGCAGCCTGGGCTTTCTCATATGCTGTCTTCAGACTCTTCCTCAGGCGGTCCACATATCCTCTGTGTGACACCATAGAAGTATGATCTAAATAGGTGCCAAATGCTAAGTCTACCAGCATTCGAGCTTCCCTACCGAACATCAGACTATATGGTGAATAGCCCGTGGCATCGTTTTCAGTGCTAATATATTGGGCCCAAAGTGTCAAACTTTATTGCGGCCACCACTATTTTCCAGTACTGCCTTAACCCTCTTGGGCATGGAATTCACCAGAGTTTCACAGGTTGCCACTGGAGTCCTCTTCCACTTCTCCATGATGACATCACGGAGCCGGTGGATGTTAGAGACCTTGCGCTCCTCCACTTTCCGTTTGAGGAAGCCCCACAGATGCTTAAGAGGGTTTAGGTCTGGAGACATGCCTGGCCAGTCCATCATCTTTACCCTTAGCTTCTTTAGTAAGGCAGTGGTCATCTTGGAGGTGTGTTTGGGGTTGTTATCATGTTGGAATACTGCCCTGCGGCCCAGTCTCTGAAGGAAGGGGATCATGCTCTGCTTCAGTATGTCTCAGTAGATGTTGGCATTCATGGTTCCCTCAATGAACTGTAGCTCTCCAGTGCCGCCCCAGACCATGACACTCCCGCCACCATGCTTGACTGTAAGCAAGACACACTTGTCTTTGTACTCCTCACCTGGTTGCTGCCACACACGCTTGACACCATCTGAACCAAATAAGTTTATCTTGGTCTCATCAGACCACAGGACATCATTCCAGTAATTCATGTCCTTAGTCTTCTTGTCTTCAGCAAACTGTTTGCGGGCTTTTTTGTGCATCATCTTTAGAAGAGGCTTCCTTCTGGGACAACAGCCATGCAGACCAATTTGATGCAGTGTGCGGCGTATGGTCTGAGCACTGACAGGCTGACCCCACCGCTTCAACCTCTGCAGCAATGCTGGCAGCACTCATATGTCTATTTCCTAAAGATATGAGTGCTGGATATAACGCTGAGCACGTGCACTCAACTTCTTTGGTCGACCATGGCAAGGCCTGTTCTGAGTGGAACCTGTCCTGTTAAACTGCTGTAAAGTCTTGGCCACCGTGCTGCAGCTCAGTTTCAGGGTCTTGGCAATCTTCTTATAGCCTAGGTCATCTTTATGTAGAGCAACAGTTCTTTTTTTTAGATCCTCAGAGAGTTCTTTGCCATGAGGTGCCATGTTGAACTTCCAGTGACCAGTATGAGAGAGTGAAAGCGACAACACCAAATTTAACACACCTGCTCCCCATTCACACCTGAGACCTTGTAACACTAACGAGTCACATGACACCGGGGAGGGAAAATGGCTATTGGGTCTAATTTGGACATTTTCACTTAGGGGTGTACTCACTTTTAGACTTTTAGGTTTAGACACTAATGGCTGTGTGTTGAGTTATTTTGAGGGGACAGCAAATTTACACTGTTATACAAGCTGTACACTCACTACTTTACATTGTAGCAAAGTGTCATTTCTACAGTGTTGTCACATGAAAAGATAGAATAAAATATTTACAAAAATGTGAGGGTGTACTCACTTTTGTAAGATACTGTGTGTATATATATATATATATATATATATATATATATATATATATATATATATATATATAAAACCTGTTAGAGTCTACAAAAGATTTGAGACTGGGGCGGAGGTTCACCTTCCAGCAGGACAACGACCCTAAACATACAGCCAGAGCTACAATGGAATGGTTTAGATGTGGGGTAGGCAACCTGGGGCCCTCCAGATGTTGTGGAACTACATTTCCCATGAGGCATTGCAAGGCTGGCAGTTACAATTACTCCCAGAGCTATGATGGGACTTGTAGTTCTGCAACAGTTGGAGGGCCCTGGTTTAGATCAAAGCATATTCATGTGTTAGAATGGTCCAGTCAAAGTCCAGACATAAATCCAATTGTGAAGCTGTGGGCAAGACTTAAAAATTGCTGTTCACTGACGCTCTCCATCCAATCTGAGAGAGCTTGAGCTATTTTGCAAAGAAGAATGGGCAAAAACTTCACTCTCTAGATGTGCAAAGCTGGTAGAGACATCCCAAAAAAAACTTGCAGCTGTAATTGCAGTGAAAGGTGGTTCTACAAAGTATTGACTCAGGGGGGCTGAATACAAATGTACCCCACACTTTTCACTTATTTATTTGTAAAAAATTTTGAAAACCATTTATCATTTTCCTTCCACTTCGCAATTATGTGCCACTTTGTGTTGGTCTATCGCATAAAATCCCAATAAAATACATTTACGTTTGTGGTTGTAACGTGACAAAATGTGGAAAATTTCAAGGTGTATGAATACTTTTTCAAGGCACTGTACAAACTTGAAGACATTGCCCTAAACGGCCACTAAGTGGAGGCTAAGGCCCCTTTCACACGGGCGGCTGTTCTGCCGCTATTAAAAGCATTATTTGTTATTTTGAAATTCAGAGAATCCTGGCACAGCGTCCACTTGCAGTTGTACATTGCGATTATCTGCGTTTAGCTGTGTTTACATGTGGCTGCGTTTAGCTGCATTTAGCTGCGTTTGGAACATTCTTGCCATTTCAGATGTGCTTCCTGTTGTTTTTCTTTCCTTGTTGCCGCTGCTATCTGCAGCAGATCTGCAGGAGATGCAGGCTTATGTGCAGATAGCTGCGCTAAATCGTTCCTGGGCGCAGTCAACTTTACTTTTTCTATCTGCACAAAACCGCATGTAACAAAACCGTCACTAAACGCAGTGTGTGAATGGGGCCATAGGAAAGCATTGTCTGCATTTAGCTGCGGTAGATAAAGCACAATTCTATCCGCCCGTGTGAAAGGGGCCTTAGGATTCCATGTAAGCCCAGGTGATGCCACAGCGTCTGGTGTAATTATGGCAAGTTTAGAGTCATCTCACATGATCTCCTTGAAGAAACTGGGTTGCACTGACAATCATTTTGACCACAGAACTGCCATCACAGTCTCAGTCAATTACCCTTCACCTAGCAGATTTACAGAAGGGTAAGAGCCTGGTTCCCCCATACGTGGTGCATGGCTCTTCTCCTTTTTGGGCATGCTGCAAAACATTTAGAAACATTTAGAAGAACATACAGCTGTGATCAACCCCTCACTATATTGGCATCATCACATGGCTTGGCAGCTTGCCTAACAGCTAGAGACAACACCTGCTCAGCAAAGAAGAGGAAAGGGTGGGAGTTTCTAAGATGTGGGGATCTGCTCTGAAGCGTGTAACAGAAAATGAAAAGCAACATGTGAAGATTTTCTTTAATGTATATATTTTTTCAAGTAAATTTCATCTAAGCAGCTAAATCAGAGGCTATTTTCAGGAAAACCATAAAGGTGAAATTAGTAATTTTGCTGCAAAACCAGTTTTTGCCCAAATCACTCAGCTTATGGCTTCATGCACATTGGACATTTTTACAGCTGCTGTATTTGGCTTTTTTTCTACAGCCAATAAAATCCCCAGCATGTTATCCTATGTGTCCATGCACACATAGGCTTTTATCAGTGTTTTTTGGCAGGGGCGTTTTATGGCTGGAAAAAAACCCAGAACTAGTGGGTTTTAAGAGGAGTTTTTCAGCTGTAAAAATGCTCTAACTCTGAAAAATGATGATAAAAGCTGAAAGACGCTGAAAAAAGCAGCTATTCAGCATTTATGAGCGTTTTTGAGCCATAAGCTTTTGTGGGAATATAGTTTTAATAAAAAAAGCTAAAAAAACGCACACTTAAAAACGCTATTGCAAAAACTCTGAAAATGCTAAAAAAAAATGCAGTTATAACACAGTATTCTACAGTTAAAGCTACTGGGGCTTTTACAACATCCAGTGTGCATGAGACCTTAGTGTCAGGATCTGGAGTAAGGCTCAGAGGCCAGTAGCTATAACAGTAGCGAGGCACCCACCGACCAGCTAGATAAGTACAGAAGCAGGTCACCCTGGCTGATAAAACAGACTCACCTGTGGTACGAAGCCTAAGTAGTAACTGGTGTTCACCAGAGCTCCTGATGGTGGAGATGGGTTTTGCATCGTGTAGGTGCCACGTCGCGATCCTCAGGATCACCCTACCAGGAGGCGAGCAACCAAAAGCAGATATAGCAGGTAGAGATAAGCAGAATCAAAGTCAGTAAACAAGCCAAAGTTTGGTAATGAGTGGTTGCACATTGGGATTAAGCAGAAGCATCGTCGAGGAACAACCCAAGGATCGCTAACGAAGATACGGATGGCAGTGGAAGTGACAAGAGTGAGATATGGGCTGGAGGGAGCACAATAGTCTGGCAAACAGGAAGTGCAAAGGCATGGTTTTAATAGGAAGTTCATGGGAGGAGTAAAGGGTGTAAGGTTCAAAAGAAACAAGGTTCAAGGCATGATCATTCAAGGAATTGTGTAGGGAGCTGTCCAGCATTCCAGATGGCTCAATAAGAATAAACATCGCCAGACACAACAAAATTCATAGGCTCAGACCTGGGCTATGAAATTATGCCCAGACTCATTTTATGGTCTAATTAAGGTGACTGAGTGACCCTGGAAATATGAATCCTGGGGTATGTTCTTGGTCCTCATCAAAACTGAGGAAACTACTTGGATAAGCTGTGGCAAATCTTCATCATGGAAGAACAAGTCCAGGTGAATGAGAGTAATCAGTACTGGCTAAATTAACAAATCATTAAAAAGACCCTATCAACAGACAATTTGTTTGAACAAAAATATCCCAGAAGACTATATGTGTGCATTCAACATATTTTTGCATTTTATTTACCTGTAAAAGCTTACCTTAAGCCGACGTCCAAGAGCCCGTAGAGTAGACCAGTGATGGCGAACCTTGGCACCCCAGATGTTTAGGTGCTACATTTCCCATGATGCTTAACCACACTGCAGAGTGCATGAGCATCATGGGAAATGTACTTCCAAAACATCTGGGGTGCCAAGGTTCGCCATCACTGCCTTAGACTATTACCATTGTGGATGTGGTTTCAGCACCCCAGAAGAATTTGGAGCTATTACTCAGATGACACTGTACAGCAGTGTTTCTCAACTATTTTACCTTCGAGGAACCCCTGGCAATAAGTCTGAGATCTCTGGAAAATAAAAAAATAATTTTCATATCTACAGCTCACGGAACATCAGTGTGATCAGCGAGATATACGGTAAATATAACAACAATTATTCTTCTAAATAGCAATAAACAATAGAATGAATATTAAACCAAGTGGCGGCCCATCCATAGGGGGCGCACGGGCGCCGCCCCCCTCCCCAGCAGTTAAAAAAAAAAAAAAGAGAAATTTGTGCTTGCTTTTTTCGCACAGATGCTCAATTTTGGGTCAAACCTGAGATAAGCAGTGTACAGGGGGTCAGCAGGGTAGAGCACAGGGGATCCAGGAAGGAACAATATGGGGGGGAGAGCACAGCACAGTACAGGGGAAAAGAAGAGCACAGCACACTACGGGGGGCCAGGAGGGAACAGTACAGGGGGGCCATGAGATAACTATATAGTGCAGGGGGGCCAGGAGATAATTGTGTAGTACAGGGAGGCCATGAGGGAATGGTGCAGGGGGGACAGAAGGTAACTGTATAGTACAGGGGGGCCAGGAGGCAAGAGTACAGGGGGGCCAGGAGAGAACAGTACGGGGGGCAGTAGAGAACAGTACAGGGTGTCCAGGAGGGAACAGTACAGTGGGGCCAGAAGGGAACTGTATAGTACTGGGGGGGGGCAGGAGGTGACTGTATAGTACAGGGGGGCATGAGAGAACAGTACAGGGAGGCCAGGAGAGAATAGTACAGGGGGGCCAGGAGGGGACATTACAGGGGGCCTAGGAGAGAACAGTACAGGGGTGCCAGGAGGAAACTGTCTAGTATAGGGAGGGCAGGAGAAAACAGTACAGGGTGGCCAGGAGAGAACAGTACGGAGGGGGTGGCAAGAGAGAACAGTACAGGGGGGCCAGGAGGGAATAGTACAGGGAGGCCAGATGGGAACTGTATAGTACAGGGTGGCCAGGGGAGTACAGGGGGTCAGGAGAGAACAATACAGGGGGTCAGGAGAGAACAATACAGGGGGTCAGGAGAGAACAGTACGGGGGGGCCAGGAGGGAACAGTACGGGGGGGCCAGGAGGGAACAGTACAGAGGGGACAGGAGAGAACTGTATAGTACAGGGGGGGCAGGGGAGTACAGTACAGGGGGGGTCAGGAGAGAAAAGGACAGGGGAGAAGGAGAGAACAGTACGAGGGGCAGGAGAGAACATTACAGGGAGGCCAGGAGGAAACAGAACAGGGGGGCCGGGAGGGAACTGTATCCTATAGTGGGGGCAGGAGAAAACAGTACAGGGGGGCCAGGAGAGAACAGTACAAGGGGGGGCAGGAGGGAATACTACAGGGAGGCCAGAAGGGAACAGTACAGACGGGGCAGGAGGGAACTGTATAGTACAGGGGGGGCAGGGGAGTACAGTACAGGAGGGGTCAGGAGAGAACAGTACAGGGGGCAGGAGAGAACAGTACGAGGGGCAGGAGAGAACATTACAGGGAGGCCAGGAGGAAACAGTACAGGGGGGCCAGGAGGGAATTGTATAGTACTGGGGGTCCGGGAGGGAACTATATAGTACGTGGGGGGGGGGCAGGAGGTGACTGTATAGTACAGGGGGCCATGAGGAAACAGTACAGGGGGCCAGGAGAGAACAGTATTGGGGGGGCAGGAGAGAACAGTACAGGGGGCAGGAGAGAACAGTATAGGGAGGCCAAAAGGGAACAGTACAGGTGGGCCAGAAGGGAACTGTATAGTACTGGGGGGGCAGGAGGTGACTGTATAGTACAGGGGGCATGAGGGAACAGTACAGGGGGGCCAGGAGAGAATAGTACAGGGGGGGCAGGAGGGAACGGTACATGGGGCTAGGAGAGAACAGTACAGGGGAGCAGGAGAAAACAGCGCAGGGGGCCCAGGAGAGAAATTGATAGTTCCATCCTGGCTCCCCTGTACTATACTTTTTTCTCCTGGCCCCCTATACTGATATAAAATAAAACCAAAGAATTTCCAAGCTCAACTTACCAACCAGCCTGCGACCAACCAAATTAACCTGCCTAACAGTATGCTTTAAAAACAGGGGTTTAGTTGCCCACATTTGCAAATACACGCATAAGCTGCAGGCCACAGCAAGGCACCCTGTATCCTGCAGACCCTAAATCTAACTTTGAAGAGTCTCCACAGTGGGAGCACATGTATTCTAATGGAAAGATGAAGGGCAGATGACTGGAGGGAGCCCAACCCTCCTTAAAGGCGCAGGAGCACACTGAACACCCAGCAAATTGCAGGAGAGAACATTACAGGGAGGCCAGGAGGAAACAGTACAGGGGGGCCAGGAGAGAACAGTACGGGGAGGTGGCAGGAGAGAACAGTACAGGGAGGCCAGGAGAGAATAGTACAGGGAGGCCTGAAGGGAACAGTACAGGGGGGCAGGAGGGAACTGTAAAGTACAGGGGGGCCAGGGGAGTACTGTATAGGGGGACAAGAGAGAACAGTACAGGGGGGCAGGAGAGAACAGTATGGGGTGCAGGAGAGAACAGTATGGGGTGCATGAGAGAACAGTACAGGGAGGCCAGGAGGGAATTGTATAGTACTGGTAGTACTGGGGGGCCAGGAGGGAACTGTATAGTACGTGGGGGGGCAGGAGGTGACTGTATAGTACAGGGGGCCATGAGGAAACGGTACAAGGGGGCCAGGAGAGAACAGTACTGGGGGGGCAGGAGAGAACAGTATAGGGAGGCCAGGAGGGAACAGTACAGGTGGGCCAGAAGGGAACTGTATAGTACTGGAGGTGACTGTATAGTACAGGGGGGTGTGAGGGAACAGTACAGGGGGGCCAGGAGAGAATAGTACAGGGGGGGCAGGAGGGAACAGTACAGGGGGGCTAAGAGAGAACAGTACAGGGGGGCAGGAGAAAACAGCGCAGGGGGCCCAGGAGAGAAATTGATAGGCCCTATCAATTTCTCTCCTGGGCCCCCTGTACAGTACCATACTGATATCAGATAGAGGAGCCAGGAGGAAAAAGTATAGTACAGGAGAGAAATGTGTAGGATGGAACTATACAGTACTGGGGGGGCAGAAGGAAGCCGGAGGACACAATGCTGGGATCTGTAGTGGTTAACTGTTTACCTTATGCAGAGTAGCTCAGGGAAGCTGCTGGAGTACAATTGTATCTCGCATGCTGATTCACGTCCGCCCTCCTCTCCTGTCCCTCCAGAGTGATTTCACACACATAAGCTCCTGGAATGGACGGGAGGAGAGGACCGTCCAGGATAGGTGCAGGACAGTTATATAAGTTTTCCCCTGTGCTTTGCAGCCTGTTAAATCTTTGGGAATGTGATCTACCGTTCATCTGCTTGTGATGAACGACAGATCGTGGCAGGACCCCTTGCAGAACCCTCGCAGAAAATCGCAATAAGCATATATTGATTGGTTTGCGCGGAAGTTATAGTGTCTACAAAATAGGGGATAGGTTTATGACATTTTTATTATTTTTTTTTTTACTAGTAATGGCGGCGATCTGCAATTTTGATCGGGACTGCGATATTGCGGCGGTCAGATCATACACTTTTGACACTATTTTGGGACCATTGACAATTATACAGCGATCAGAGCTAAAAATAGCCATTGATTACTGTATAAATGTCATTGGCAGGGAAGGGGTTATCACTAGGGGGTGATCAAAGGGTTAACTTTGTTCCCTGGGTGTGTTCTAACTGTAGGGGCAATGGGACTGACTAGGGAGGAGAGACTTAGTAGGAACACCGATCTCTCTCCTCTCCCCTGAGAGAACCGGGGTTTGTGTGTTTACACACACAGATCACGGTTCTCGCTCTGTTACAAGCTATCGCGGGTGCCCGGCGGTCATCGCACCCGCCGGGCATGCGTATCGGCTCCGGGGACACGCGCGTGCCTCCTGTCACATCTTAAAGGAGCGACGTACAGCTGCTGCGATTTTCCCAGCCGAGTCAACCTGCCGCAGTATAACTGGTCGGCTAGTGGTTAAATCACGGTGAGGCCTGGTTCACATCTGTGCAGGTTGCATTCGATGCATATTCAAGGTGCATTATGCGTTTTTCAATACGCATTTTTGATCCATTGAAGTCTATGGAACCATAGTGCCACCATGCCATCGGGGACTCGGAGAAAGAATCGTCCGCCACCGGATGACGAGCATAGAGATTTCCGGTGACCAGATGGTCACTGGTCATCTCTATGACCATCGGAGGCCCAGGCGCAACATTATAACGTCATGTCCGGGCTGCGGATGTAAGCTGCGTTCGCGGCTGGTAAGCACGAGAGTGTGAATTTTTTTTCCGATCTCATGCTTTCCAGCCTGGAGGAGAGATGTTATTGACCCGTATCTCTCCATAAAGAGGACCTGTCACAAATTATTCCTATTACAAGGGATTTTTGCATTCCTTGTAATAGGAATAAGTAAAAGCGATCAAAAAAAAAATGTTGTAAAAATCAAAAAAATATAGTAAAATAAAAAATAAAATTAAAAAAAATAATAATTTAAAACGCCCCCTGTCTCCGGTAGCTCGCGCTCAGAAGCAAACGCACATGTTAGTCCAGCCCACATATGTAAACGCTGTTTAAACTACACATGTGAGATATCACCACATGCGTTAGAGTGCGAGCAACAATTCTAGCTTTAGAACTCCTCTGTAACTCTAAACATGTAACCTGTAAAAAATTTTAAAGCGTCGCCTATGGAGATTTTTAAGTACTGAAGTTTGGCGCCATTCCATGAGTGTGCGCAATTTTAAAGCATGACATGTTAGGTATCTATTTACTCAGCAAAACATCATCTTTCACATTATACATAAAAAAATTGGGCTAACTTTACTGTTTTGTTATTTTTTAAATCATGAAACAGTTTTTTTACCAAAAAAAGCGTTTGTAAAATTGTTGCGCAAATGCGAGATAAAAAGCTGTAATGACCGCCATTTTATTCCCTAGGGTGTCTGCTAAAAAAATATATAATGTTTGGGGGTTCTGAGTAATTTTCTAGCAAAAAAATTATGATTTTTACATATAGGAGAGGTGTGTCAGAATAGGCCCGGTATAGAAGTGGTTTATATCTGAACGGTCAGCCCTCTGGTGGATATGGGTAGGTCTGCAAGTCACACAATTAGACCCTTTCACACTGGGGCGGTTTGCAGGTGTTATTGCGCTAAAAATACCGCCTGCAAACCGACCCAAAACAGCCGCTGCTGTTTGTTCAGTGTGAAAGCCCAAGGGCTTTCACACTGAAGCGGTGCGCTGGCAGGAGAAGAAAAAAACTCCTGCAAGCCGCATCTTTGGAGCGGTGAAGGAGCGGTGTATTCACCACTCCTAAACCGCTCCTGCCCATTGAAATCAATGGGGCAGCGCGGCTATACCGCGGCAATACCGCGGCAATACCGCGGCTATAGCCGCGCTATGCGAGCGGTTTTAACCCTTTTTCGTCCGCCAGCGGGGGGTTAAAATCGCACCGCTAGCTGCCGAATACAGCCGCAAAAACGACGGTAAAACAGCGCTAAAAATAGCGCTGTTTTACCGCCGATGCCCCCACCGCTACAGTTTGAAAGGGGCCTTAAGCTCTTATATTTTATCTATGAGCACGCCATTGTATAAACTACCCTTTTACTTATTTTCCGAATTTACTGACATTTTTGCCCCTTTTGTACTCAGCTGTCAGATTGGAACCGCCCCCGGCTTGGATCTCGACCATTCTTCTTCTGATTAACCCTTTTTATACTTTGTTGCCCAACTGGACTTGACCTTGGCTTGGATCTCGGACTGAGGCTTGCACGGTGCTCCGCTCTCTGTCTCCATCTCCAGAGGCTTCAAGGACCCGAGATGCAAGGGAGGCTTCCCCACTACTTCGGTCTCACATCAGGTACATGGCTCTTGTGACAGGGGCTTTTCCGTTTCCGCCGGCAGGTTATTGGTCGTCAGTAGGGTAGGAGGTGTGTCGCCCCTGTGATGTGCTGATTTGCCGCTTGGGGTATGACATAGAGGCCACGACGCAGCCCATCGCCTATGACGCGGTGTCCGTGCATGCACGGGGCGCCTGTTATGGTGAGATGGCGCCAACTTCATCTCTCTTCACCTGGAGACACTAATTGGCAGCTGTGCACGCTGTCGAATAGGCTCCGCCCCCTGCCCTATATAGGTCTCTTGATTATGTGAGGAAGTTGAGGAGCGATTTTGGCATAAGGGACTGTCACCATGGACCCTTGACTGGCCATCCTGGACCACATTCCTCATAGCATATTCCATCTCACGTGGCTATGTATTCAACATCAGGAATTCTGGGTAAGTGTTTTACTTTGGTGATACTCACACATATATCCCACTTTGGGATAATCTTGCTATGTGCATGTTAAGGAGGATGGGTGTTTTCCCTATTACTGCCAATAACCATAGGCAGGATAAGTGACTTTAATAGACATATATTTCTAAACTGGGGAGTAGGGATGTAGTTTGTAATCAAAAGTCGCCCCATACCAATATATCCTTCCGCCCTATTATTCTATACACAGTCTTATGTTGATGGGTCTTTATCATTTCAGATATTAACATGAAATGATAAATAGGAGCTTGGTCTCCTTCAAAGAGCTGTGTGTGGGCTATCCCATGTGAGAAGGTGGCAGGGGCTGACTGTATGAAGACCATATATTTTGACACCATTGATATGCTTTTGTATAAACTTTGAGGTTTGTGGGAACAAATCATTGAGCCATTATACCAATCAGGATTTTTTAAACATTATGATTGCTTGTGAAGCAGTGAATTACATTGCTATAAGCAAGCATTTTACTGAATGAAATTGATTCATTCAGTTTGTTTTGTTGGAATTAGCTGTGATTGGTCAAAGCTAATCGCATGGTACAGATGGGCTGTGATTGGTCCTGTCTGTACCACGTGATCACATTGACCAATCACAGCTAGCAACACAATTGTACACAATGGCTGGCATGAAAGGAAGCCATCCATTGTGTACAACTGTCATGTGACCTGTCCGGTGGCCCCACGGCGGTGCTTTCTGAGAGGACATCATATGACGTCCACTAAGAACGGTAAAGCCACCGCCTGGCCATCATTCTGCTATAGGCTGGGTGGGAAGGTGGTAATAACATTCCATTACAATATGATTTGTGTCGCAATTGTACAGTATATTATATACTATATTATTTTTTTTTTTATTTGCTATTATTTTCCCCCACAAAAGTGGAGTTACCCTTTAAGTGCCCGTCAAGGGTTGGGGGTTGCTTTACTGTACAAAACATTTAACTTTAAGAAAGCAGCAGATTTTTTATTTGTTAATCACGGCACCCCATGCCAAAAGATACCAGTGCTGGACTTCAGTCACAGTGAACAGATGACTCCTATAAATAACAATCATTGATTACTTTGAAGAACTACAGATCCCCTTTAACAGATTTATGTCTTTTGGTTCCCAGGCATGTTGGAACTATGAGTTTTCAGTTTCATATCAGAGCACAGGCACCTGACAGGATGCAGCCTTCCCATTACCATGAATGCATCCTCAGAATGCAGCCTCCCCATTACCATGAATGCAGCCTCAGAATGCAGCCTCCCCATTGCCATGAATGCAGCCTCAGAATGCAGCCTCCCCATTGCCATGAATGCAGCCTCTGAATGCAGCCTCCCCATTGCCATCGGTGCAGCCTGATCCATGTCCACCTACAGCCTCGGAGGGGACAGGAAGGGGGGCGGGATGACCACCAACAGATTACATACAGGAGAATCTCCTATTTACTCGGCAGCCTCTTTAATACAAAGTCTCTCCTCCTATGATAGACAGAACAGTCGTCCAATGCCAGCCCAGGAGACAGGACTTCCTATTACAGAGGCCGCCGAGTAAACAGTAGCTTCTCCTGTATGTAATCTGACGGCACTCGTCCCACTCCTCTCCCCTTCGAGAAATGATAAATACGGTATATATATTTTGTGGCCCCCCCAATGAATCCCCAAGCGCTGTGCAGCACTCAGGGATTTGTTGGGGGCCACAAAAGATATATATATCCAAATTACCAGTGGGGCCTATGAAACCGGACCACGGGCCGCAATTGGCCCGCGGGCCAGACTTTGGACATATCTGGCCTAGGTCATCCTTATGGAGAGCAACAATTCTTTTTTTTTTTCAGATCTTTAGAGAGTTCTTTGCCATGAGGTGCCATGTTGAACTTCCAGTGACCAGTATGGGAGAGTGAGAGCGATAACACCAAATTTAACACACCTGCTCCTCATTCATACCTGAGACCTTGTAACACTAACGAGTCAAATGAAACCGGGGAGGGAAAATGGCTAATTGGGCTCAATTTGGACATTTTCACTTAGGGGTGTACTCACTTTTGTTGCCAGCGGTTTAGACATTAATGGCTGTGTGTTGAGTTATTTTGAGGGAACAGCAAATTTACACTGTTATACAAGCTGTACACTCACTACTTTACATTGTAGCAAAGTGTCATTTCTTCCATGTTGTCACATGAAAAGATATAATAAAATATTTAGACTTGAGACTGGGGCGGAGATTCACCTTCCAGCAGGACAATGACCCTAAACATACAGCCAGAGCTACAATGGAATGGTTTAGATGTGGGGTAGGCAACCTGGGGCCCTCCAGCTATTGTGGAACTACATTTTCCATGAGGCATTGCAAGGCTGGCAGTTACAATTACTCCCAGAGGCATGATGGGACTTGTAGTTCTGCAACAGCTGGAGGGCCCTGGTTTAGATCAAAGCATATTCATGTGTTTGAATAGTATAGTCAGAGTCCAGACATAAATCCAATTGAGAAACTGTGGGCAAGACTTAAAAACTGCTGTTCACAGACGCTCTCCATCCAATCTGACAGAGCTATTTTGTAAAGAAGAATGGGCAAAAACTTCACTCTCTAGATGGGCAAAGCTGGTAGAGACATCCCCAAAAAGACTTGCAGCTGTAATTGCAGTGAAAGGTGGTTCTACAAAGTATTGACTCAGGGGGGCTGAATACAAATACACACCACACTTTTCACATATTTATTTATAAAAAAAAATGTTAAACTATTTATTTTTTTCCTTCCACTTCACAATTATGTGTCACTTTGTGTTGGTCTATCACATAAAATCCCAATAAAATACATTTACGTTTTTGGCTGTAACATGACAAAATGTGGAAAATTTCAAGGTATATAAATACTTTTTCAAGGCACTGTACAAACTCGAAGACATTGCCCTAAATGATCACTTCGTGGAGGCTTAGGATTCCATATTAGCCCAGGTGATGCCACAGTGTCTGGTGTAATTACGGCAAGTTTAGAGTCATCTCACATGATCTCCTTGAAACTGGGTTACACTAACACTCATTTTGACCACAGAACTGAAGGCCTCTTGAGCCCCCTCCCTAGGCAAAGAGAGCTTTGACTGATGGGGGCATGGCCAGGTGCCGGACAAGGCAATGATTGGTTGAAACATGGGGGATGGCCCTACTTAAAATTGGCTTATGCCCCCGCTCTGATAAAGACTTATGCTGCACATACCACTTAAGATGTGAAGGAGTGAGCCGTGCTGGTCTAGAACTGTGATATCGCATTTATTACCTGCTTCCCTCAGTTCCTGGCTGGACTCTTCTCCCATCCCTGGTGGGCTCTCCACGTTCTTCATGCAGCAGGGCATACTTCAGGCTAGTGTCAGTAAGAGGAGGAGGAGGAGGAGGGAAAGCAGCTGGAGCCACTGAGCCGCCTGTGTATGCTGGTCCGGGTCCCTGCCTGTGAAAGAGGTTAGGGGACGGACACTCATGTGTGTGCACGGGTCAGACCATCAGACTAACGGTGGAGCCAGAGCCAGTGTGGATGACAGCTGGGAGCCACTGTCACACTTGCGGAGCCGGTGGACTAGACTCTTATCTTGTCAGTGAGAAAGGCTGAGGAGGTGGCGGACCCTGTGAACAGGGGGTGTCACGCGGCTGAGACAGCGGCGGAGCCGGTCGGGAGACATGAAGGGCAGGGAGGCAACGAGGCTGTCGGCCATATGGAAAAGCCTTTCAGGGGACTAAAAGAAGCAATGAAGGTGGTGGAGGTTTTGTGAACTGGGAAAAGCTCGCAGTGAGATCCTCTAGTGGTGCAGAGAGGTGGAGGACTGAAGATCGGCAACGGGTAACCCTCTTTCTCTGCTACTGTCAGCATTATCATCTGGGCAAGTGTGAACTGTGCATCTGAAGGCTCGAGTCTGCATAAGATTTCTATATTCGCTCTCCTAGCGATTGTTTACATCTACATACCGAGTCTATATTTGCATTCTATGTTTGCTTCTGCTTTGTTTCTGCTTTGCTAGCTACTGTCTATCCTGCTTAGACATTTTTAATTGAAACTATTATATGCAAATGTGAGTTGCACATCTGAAGGTACTTTTGAGGTAACTTGAAACCTGGAACTTGAATAATAACTTGAACAACAATTGAAATAATAGTCTGAACAGCAAACACAATTTAACCTGTAAATCTACTTTGCATCCTTATCTGCATGTTTTTTACTTGAATAAACATGGGTAGAAAGTGCGTAAAAACCAACCAAGTAGATAGCCAGAATTGTAACTCCATAAAAATGTACATGGTACAGAACAAAGTTGATCAAAGATCGGAACAAGAAGCGGAAAGAGTGGAGGGAATAATTTCCTCCCCAGAGGGTCAAATGAAGAAAAATAACGGATCTGGCGAAGAAGAAATGGAAAAAATTCAGCAGAAAGATAAGCCACAATCGCTAATGGAAAGAGAAAAAGATCTCGAGAGCCTACAGGCATTTCCTACAAAGCAGGATATGGCTGAGATGATGTCACACTTAGAATGCACGATCAAAAGAGAACTGAATGCCACCAGGATGGATATACAGAATGTATTACAAAGGGTTGAGGAATCTGAAATACATCTCGATGAACATAAAAAAGCGATTTTGGAACTGCAGGCAAGGGCGGACCCAGATTGGCTGGAAATTAGAAATATCCGATACAGGTTGGAAAACCAAGAGAACCGCAATAGACGGAATAACTTAAGGATTCGCGGACTACCAGAGTCCGTGAAAAATGGCGATTTAGAAAAAACGGTCTGCGAGGTGTTCAATAAAATACTGAACAAAGAAATAACATCTCCTATACGCTTTGAAAGAGTCCATAGGATACAAAAGACAAATCTGTCATCAACAGAAACCGCAAGAGATGTTATAGCGAGATTTTTTGAAAAAAGACACAAGTCCATCAAGTCCAACCTATGTGTGTGATTATATGTCAGTATTACATTGTATATCCTTGTATGTTGTGGTCGTTCAGGTGCTTATCTAATCGTTTCTTGAAACTATCAATGCCCGCTCAAACACCCACTACATCAGAAGGCCATTGAACAAGCTTTAAAGGAATACATATCAATTAATAATACAACAGACATCTCCCCAATAACACTGTGGGAAGCTCATAAGCCTGTCTTGCGTGGTACAATACAAAGACAAATGGCACTATTTAAACGGGAACGCAAAAATCTAGCAAAAAAACTAGAACTCAATTTTAATGCAGCCTACATATCATTTCAAGATAATCCATCCCAGAGTACAAAATCTCATCTGGAAAAATCTAGATTGGAATACGATCTATTTCTCACTGAGTCAGTTGATAAATCCCTCAAACGCTGCAAACACAATTTCTACATGAATACAAACAAACCAGGTACATATTTGGCTCGGGCATTAAATTCAACTAACAAATCTTTCAAACCAATACGTTTGAAATTATCAAAAAATGTTTACACTTGTAATCCAGTTAAAATAGTCCATAAATTTCACTCACATCTCGCTACTTTATACAAGACAAACAATGAATTTAATCCTACAGAGGCTGAATCCTTCTTCTCAAAAATAACCTTACCTGAGTTATCTCAGAATCAAAAAAGCAGTTTGGATGAGCCTATAACTATAGATGAAGTTGCTAACGCCATAAAAGACCTAAAACTTAACAAAAGACCAGGCCCAGACGGCTACTCGGCTTTATACTATAAAACATTCTCAGAAATACTCTCTCCCATTCTCACTGAAACTTTTAACAAACTTCTAGATGGACATTCTTTTCGGCAAGAAACACTAATGGCAATTGTTTGTATGATCCCAAAACCCCTTTCTGATGATACTTCCTGTGTGAATTATCGGCCTATCTCTCTGTTAAACCTCGATATTAAATTATTAGCAAAAATAATAGCAAAACGCCTCAATAGCATTATAGGAAAATTAATACATAGAGATCAAGTAGGCTTCATGCCAAATAGACAGGCAGGCGATATTATACGCAGGGCAGTGTTATTGGCACATATTGCTAAAAAACGGAAAATCCCTTTATGTTTTCTATCTCTCGATATTAAGAGGGCATTTGACACAGTATCCTGGCAATATATGCAATATTCATTACAAAAATGGGGTTTTGGACCCCACTTTTTATCATGGATCAAAGCATTATATAATAAACCCAAAGCCTATATAAAATATGCTGGATACAAATCTGAAGCCTTTAATATCGAAAGAGGTACCCGACAGGGTTGCCCATTATCTCCCTTATTATTTGCCCTTCTACTCGAACCCATGGCCCAATACATCAGAACAAACCAAACTATAACTGGCATTGAAGTAGGAGGTATTACACACAAATTATGTATATTTGCAGACGATATATTACTTTTTCTATCATCACCACAGGTCTCTGGTCCTAACTTAATACCAGCTCTTGATGGATTTGCAGCCCTATCCGGCCTTATGATTAATCCTAAGAAATGCCTAGTGCTTAATATTTCACTCACAAACATGGAATTGATCCCGGCTAGGGCTGCACTCCCATTCACATGGGCAGAAAAATCAATCCCATATCTTGGAATTCATTTAACAGCATCTCATTCTGACTTATTCTCAACCAATTATCCTCCTGTATTAAGACAGATCACAAATCTAATAAAACAATGGTCGCAACTTCCTTTATCCTGGATAGGGAAGATTAATGCAATCAAAATGACTATTCTACCCAAATTGCTTTATCTATTCAGAGTCCTCCCTATTCCAATTCCTTCCTATTTTTTGAGAATAGTACAAAAAAGAGCAACTTCGTTTATATGGGGCTCTTCTAAACCACGTATACCTATACACACACTACATCTTCCCAAAAATAAAGGAGGCCTGGGATACCTTAATTTTACTAACTACTACAGAGCAGCACATTTGGCCAGTCTGTCCAAATACCATGCAAAACAGGAAATCCCATTATGGGTATTTATAGAGGCTTCAGAAAATGACCCTCTATTAATATCAAATTTATTATGGCTTGATCCTAAAGACCGCTTTAAAATTCATAATCCCATAACTAAACACTTCTTATCTCTCTGGGATAAACTAAAAACCAAATATCAGTTACAATCTCCACACAATCCTCTCCTTTCTTTTATCAGAAATCCGGCCTTTTATCCGGCATGGATCTACCCAAATTCTTTTAAAGCTTGGACAACATCAGGCATTCAGACACTAAGTGACTTCATAGCATCTAAATCATTCCTTTCATTCCCATCGCTTAGAGAAAAATACGATCTACCAAACTCTGAGATATTTAGATATCTCCAAATCAAAAATTTCTATACACCATTCCTAAAGGGGGATACACCATTATCCCAATTATCCATTTTTGAATCAATCTGTACAAAAGATCCATTTGCTAAAGGTACAATTTCATCACTTTATAATCAATTATATGGAGTAGCAAATCTTAATAGACCCTCTTACGTTCAGAGGTGGGAGGAGGACCTGGGACGAACTTTAGAAGACACGGACTGGTCTAATATATGGCTCACATCTAAGTCATCTTCACCCAACATCTTAGCACTGGAGACAAATTATAAAGTCCTAACTCGCTGGTACCTTGTACCTGCTAGAGTGGCAAAATATTCACCTAATACCTCAACTCTTTGTTTTCGAGGATGCCCAGAAATAGGCACATATTTACACATATGGTGGACGTGCCCAGTAATCCAAACCTTCTGGAAGGAAGTCTTCGTGATTGCATCTAAAATATTTAAAAAAATAATACAACCAGATCCATATTTAATTGTACTTAATCTAAAACCGGAATGGTTAACACTCTCTCAATTCAAACTTATGATCCAACTAATAACGGCTGCAAAACAAACAGTGGCCAAGGCATGGAAATCTCCTACATTGGTACTAGCAGAAACAATTCACAGAATGAATAATACAATGTCCCATGCTAAGATGGTAGCCATCGATCAAAATCAAATTCCAAAATTTGAAAAACTTTGGCATCCTTGGATAAAACAACAGTTCCTGTCAAATTTCAATGACTCTGTCCTGTTGCCATGGTAACAGATTAAATGACTTACAGAGACACCCATTCTAAGGCTTCAAAGAGAACTAAAAAGAATAATAAACTGACGAGCGGGACAACCTTGTGGACCATACCTCTACCTTTCAACCCTTTTTCTTCTTTCTCTTTCCTTTTCTCCACCTTACGATTAAAGCTCATTATCAGAATTTATTTGACCTATATACACTCTACTTGTAAACAATATGTATAGTAGGTATAAATCATTTAAATACCTACAAAAGTAACTAAGGAAATGATATATATCTTTAATTTAGGTTTACGTGAACCCAATGTTTAATATTTGAAATTTCATGATATTTACCTATATAAACCCTACTGTAAAACAATGAGCTTACTTTATAGATCCTTGTAAACTTACTTTATGTATCTTTATGTATCTTTATAACATTGTATACTCAATAAACTTCTTTTGACAAGGAAACATGAAACTGGAGTTCTTACACAAACAGCATGAGAGAAAACAAGCCATTGTAATATATTTATGCAAGCTGGACCCAGTAATGAAGGGTTCACCCCGATATATCAGAGCTGCAGCTTTTATGCAAAGGTGCTATTAGACAAAGTTAGATATTGTTTTGGTCAAACATTTAATTTTTAATGGTCCGACATTCTGTGCAGCAAATATACAGCTAACTTAATGTTTGTCTAATGAAAGGTTTAAAATATGAGTTTGTTTATGTACAAATCTAACAATGAAAAATGCGTACATTTATTCAAAAGAAAGGAAAAGACACATGTGTTAAATTGATGACGTAGGAATCAGCTGCTGTGAGCCCTGTGCAGGACACACTCCCTGAAGACCCAGATATTACATTTTTTGTAGATTTGAGTATGCAGTTTATCACCCAGAAGGATACTCTGTATTCAAAGTCATTGGATCCTTTTTCCCCAGCTCAAGAAGCAGAGCTCCATGTTTTAGCAAAGCCTGTGAGCTATAAAAAAGAGTGTGTATTTATATAGATAGTCGAGATATAGAGAGCTTTTGGTTCCATTTGAAGGGCCAGAAGTTTGTTTTTACTTCGGCAGGTAAACCAATAAAGCATGCCAAGTTAATTTGATTGGCTGTTTTCAGCCTTCCAGGTTCTTGCTGAGGTAGCCATATTAACTTTCACACATGGAAGCAGACCAGGTGACTAAGGATGCTGCATTTACAGCCCCGGACACTTGATGGGTCTGTGCAACTCACAGATTCCACCCTAGTTCTGGCCCAGTATAGCTGGGATTAATTATTCAACTTTAAAGACCCCAGAACGAGAAGAACAAGTGGTCCACAGGGGGCAACTTCTTATGAAACAGGACTTTGGAAAAGGTGATCATTTATGTCTGCCAGCCACTCTTTTCCCTCCAGCTTGACACATGGACCGTGTCATCAGTCACAAGCAGTTATGGCTGCCTTAGTAAATGAGCGTGGGATAGAGCCAGGTTCTCCACAGTTGTTTTTATAACACACCACTTCTTGTTTTACCTGTTACCAAAGGTGTTACCAAAAGCTGAACATCCCTTCCAGAGATTACAAAAAGATATATCCAGATGCCCAAGTTAGGATCTTACAAGTATGCATTTTGTCTGTATGGACATGTTTTCTGGATGTCCAGTGGCAAATGCTACTGCAAAGGCCACGGTAAAAAGTGTTATCAGAAGTAGTTTGTAAATATAGAGTGCAGAAAGTACAGAGAGTAACAGAGGAAATCATTTTTTATAGGAGAGTCCTTAATAGAAGTTTTGAGGTTTTATTTTTACACCCCCTACTGTCTACAATGTAGAGGGCAAAGTAGAGTAAGAAACTAGAAAACTTTTGCCTGAATGTTTTCTTATATTTTATGAAACCTCTAAGGGGGATGTTGGACTCTCTCCCTATGGGATTTGGTTTGGGAGTGTGTTACTCACTTGCTTATATTTTGTCTCAGCAGCTGAAGTCCTCTATTTGGATCTCACAGAGAATGTTGCTGATCTTTTAAGGTTTTTGACAAACTAATTTATGTGTTTTCTCCCCAATTCCAGATCCTAAAAGTTTGGAAGAATCTAAAACTAAAGCCAGGTGACTTGTGGAGTGTTAAGAGACATTTATATATAAGGAAATGTTTGGAGACTCAATACAGCATCTATTTCATGTACAGTTTTTGCAAAACTTGAAGGAAAAGTCACCTGGATCCACACCAGACACTGCAAAAATGACTAAATTAAAGAAATCTCTGTGTTTGATTTGTTTCCCTCTTGTGATCACAGTCTAAGGTACTTTTTGATTCAATTACTTTAATTGTAAGGGATATATATATATATATATATTTGAGAAGTAGTTTAGCCATGTTGAAGTCATATTTGTCTTTTGTACGTCTTCCATTTTATGTAGAATTGTCTGTGTTTACATATGATGATAAGTAAGCATGCCAACAATTCAGCTAAAAGGCCATTCTGGCCACAGGAGTGTACAGCCAGTACTCTTGTCTTATCAATCATTTGTTTTTCGCAATGAAAGGTCATTTTGTAATGAAAAAGTTGCTCAGCTATTATTTTCTCCACAATGGAGTTTTTTTTTTTGCCTCTTTGGTCAGGACTACCTCCACCTAAGCGTGTGGTGGTTCCAGGTTAAAGGTGATAGCAGGTATGGTTAGTGATCAAAATATTGATCAAAAGAGGAGAGACTTTAATGGAAATTTGTAAGTTCTGTATATAATTGTATTGTATTTTGTATGTATTGTACACTGCCCTCACTGTGCACACAGCTCTAATAATGTTTTCAGTAAATGTTTACATTCTTTCGAGTCCTGATTAGAATTAGCCTGCCTATGTAACGCCCCTTGTTACCATAAATGTACAATTGTAATATTAATGTGATACCTGTGTAATCATGTGCATAAAAACCTTCAATTGCGTCATAATAAAGCAGAACAGTAATTTAGAAAGATGCTGAGCGTATCTTTTGTGTCAGTTCCCTACTGCAGTAGTTATTATTAATTTGGAACCACTAATCAATATGAGGATAGGAGTTGCCTATCATCAATTTAACCAAGTCATATATAACGAATCCTACACAAACACTCCCAGAGGTTTTATTAGAGTTGAGTGACTATGGGGCTGTATCGAACCTCAACATGGAGAAAACTGAGATATTAGATATCTTGGTTTCCTCAGATGAAGGAAGGGACCTTAGAATTCTGTATCCCTTTAGATGGAGGAGGAGGGGATTGAAATATCTGGGAGTGTTTCTGTCAACATCAACAATTGACCTATATCAGGATAATTATTTACCCCTATTGAATAAAATTAAACAAGACTTGAGAGTATACCCTGCACATAGATTATCATGGTTCAGCAGGATAAGTGTCATCAAAATGATGACTCTCCCGAAAGCCTTGTATATCTTCCAGTGTCTCCTGATAAATATTCCCCTGACCTACTTTAAAACCCTTATGCCGCGTACACACGATCAGAATTTCGGCCCGCAAAAGACCGATGAGAGTTTTTAGTCAGAAAATGCAACCGTGTGTATGCTCCATCGGACTTTTGCTGGCCGAATTCCAGCCAGCAAAAGACTGAGAGCATGTTCTCAATTTTACGGTCAGGAAAAGTTCCTATCCGAAAATGCGATGGTCTGTGGCAATTCCGACGTGCAAAAAACCCACGCACCCACAGGAGACGGAGCTGCTCGGTCTGGTAAAACTACTGTTCGTAATGGAGATGGCACATTCGTCACACAGATCATTTTTAAATCTTTCAATGCAGCGCATTCTCTTCTTCTTTATAATGCTAGAAGAATGAAGTTGTTTTGCTGCTGATATTCACACAGAGTCAGGGGTGTTGCTAGGTGGCAAAAAGACCAGGGGCTTCAGCCCGAAGTCCAAGGCCGGACCCAGGGGGGGGGGGGGGGCGCGTGTGTACACGTGATGCAGGCCTTTTTTTTTTTTGGCTGGGCCGTGACCTACCTGACCTACATACACTGACGGTAGTGAACACTGACCTACCTTCACTGACATTTACATTCACTGACCTACCTGCACTGACCATAGTGACCTACCTACACTGACTGTAGTGACCTACCTACACTGACATTTACCTACACTGACATTTACCTACACTGACCTACCTACACTGACCTACCTACACTGACATTTACCTACACTGACCTACCTACACTGACCTACCTACACTGACATTTACCTACACTGACATTTACCTACACTGACCTACCTACACTGACATTTACCTACACTGACCTACCTACACTGACATTTACCTACACTGACCTACCTACACTGACATTTACATACACTGACATTTACCTACACTGTCCTACCTACACTGACATTTACATACACTGACATTTACATTCACTGACCTACCTACACTGACCGTAGTGACCTACCTACACTGACATTTACCTACACTGACCGTAGTGACCTACCTACACTGACATTTACCTACACTGACCGTAGTGACCTACCTACACTGACCTACCTACACTGACATTCCAGTCAGGTGATTGCCAGACCGTTGTTCCTAATTTTTACAGACAGTCTATTGACTGGAATGGTACCAGCTGATTGGAGAAAAGCCAATGTAGCACCAATATTTAAAAAGGACCCAAAAAACATCCCTGGGAATTACAGACCAGTTAACCTAACATCAATAGTATGTAAACTCTTGGAGGGGATGATAAGGGACTATATACAAGATTTTAGTAATAAGAATGATATCATTAGCAGTAATCAGCATGGATTCATGAAGAATCGTTCTTGCCAAACCAATCTATTAACCTTCTATGAGGAGGTGAGTTGCCATCTAGATAAAGGAAGGCCTGTAGATGTGGTGTATCTGGATTTTGCAAAAGCATTTGACACAGTTCCCCATAAACGTTTACTGTACAAAATAAGGTCCGTTGGTATGGACCATAGGGTGAGTACATGGATTGAAAACTGGATACAAGGGCGTGTTCAGAGGGTGGTGATAAATGGGGAGTACTCAGAATGGTCAGGGGTGGGTAGTGGGGTTCCCCAGGGTTCTGTGCTGGGACCAATCCTATTTAATTTGTTTATAAATGACCTGGAGGATGGGATAAACAGTTCAATCTCTGTATTTGCAGACGATACTAAGCTAAGCAGGCCAATAACTTCTCCGCAGGATGTGGAAACCTTGCAAAAAGACCTGAACAAATTAATGGGGTGGGCGACTACATGGCAAATGAGGTTCAATGTAGAAAAATGTAAAATAATGCATTTGGGTGGCAAAAATATGAATGCAATCTATACACTGGGGGGAGAACCTCTGGGGGAATCTAGGATGGAAAAGAATCTGGGGGTCCTAGTAGATGATAGGCTCAGCAATGGCATGCAATGCCAAGCTGCTGCTAATAAAGCAAACAGAATATTGGCATGCATTAAAAGGGGGATCAACTCCCGCTCTCCCGCTCTACAAGACTCTGGTCCGGCCGCACCTGGAGTATGCTGTCTAGTTCTGGGCACCAGTCCTCAGGAGGGATGTACTGGAAATGGAGCGAGTACAAAGAAGGGCAACAAAGCTAATAAAGGGTCTGGAGGATCTTAGTTATGAGGAAAGGTTGCGAGCACTGAACTTATTCTCTCTGGAGAAGAGACGCTTGAGAGGGGATATGATTTCAATTTACAAATACTGTACTGGTGACCCCACAATAGGGATAAAACTTTTTCGCAGAAGAGAGTTTAATAAGACTCGTGGCCACTCATTACAATTAGAAGAAAAGAGGTTTAACCTTAAACTACGTAGAGGGTTCTTTACTGTAAGAGCGGCAAGGATGTGGAATTCCCTTCCACAGGCGGTGGTCTCAGCGGGGAGCATTGAAAGCTTCAAGAAACTATTAGATAATCACCTGAATGACCGCAACATACAGGGATATGTAATGAAATACTGACACATAATCACACACATAGGTTGGACTTGATGGACTTGTGTCTTTTTTCAACCTCACCTACTATGTAACTATGACATTTACCTACACTGACCTACCTACACTGACATTTACCTACACTGACCTACCTACACTGACATTTACATACACTGACCTACCTACACTGACATTTACATACACTGACCTACCTACACTGACATTTACCTACACTGACCTACCTACACTGACATTTACCTACACTGACATTTACCTACACTGACCTGCCTACACTGACATTTACATACACTGACATTTACATACACTGACATTTACATACACTAACATTTACATACACTGACATTTACCTACACTGACCTGCCTGACCTACATACACTGTCTGACCTAGCTCAGCCTGGTGTGCGGTGTCACAGCAGCCAGGCAGTCAGACAGTCAGAGGAGGAGCCGAGGAGGAGAGGAGAGCGGGCCGCCCGAGTGCTGAGCGGGGATCTTACAGTGGTGCGGCGGCCGCATTGTAATTCCTGCCTTCTGGAGCCTGCAGTGCCTATGATGGACGTCACATGTCCCGCGGTCCCAGCATTGGACCAGGGGGACGTCCATCATAGGCGTTGCAGGCTCCAGAAGGCGGGACCTGCTACGGCACTCGGCCAAACTCGGCCAAATTCGGCGGCGCTCGGGATCAGATCGGTCCTGGCGCTCGCCGCTTGGGGCTTGTAATGAAGAGCTGCATGCCTGAGGCTCGGGGCTTTTCAGTGGCACATTCGGGGCTTCAGCCACGTCTAGCCACCCCCTCCCGACGCCCCTGCACAGAGTTCTCACAAACTTATTTCTTTATTATTTCTCATGATCTCATGAATAATCTTTTTTGTTTTTAAAGCCAGATCTCCATAATAATGTTTATTTCTTTTTTTAAAGTCTTTTTTTTTTTTTTTTAATCAAGATCTCCTGTTGTTTTTTTTTTTATTATTATTATTTTATAGTCATCTCCATATTTTTTTTTATTTTGTATGTCACGTTTCCACAACACCATTATTATTTTGTATTTGTAAACCTCAAGGAGGTTGTTTGTTGTTGGTGTCCCTTGTTAATTTGACATTGTATTTTTGAAATGTACCTGCCTACTCACAAACAAACTGTCCTATTTTAATAAAAACACATAGGCAAGTATTTTTATAAATTAAAAATCCATTTATTCTGGCTCCTAATAACAAAATAAAGAGGGAAGGCAACACTAGAGAAACTGTTGTAATTTGCGAAGCCTTTGGCCCCCAGGGCAGACATCAACTCTGTGGATAAAAAAATTGGTAGCTTGAAAAGTCCATATAATAGGGAGCACAATCTGGTCCAGGACTCCCAGAGATCATGAACAGCAGCAGATGACATATATGTCCCCAGGCTGTGGTACTACAACAGGCTGCGTGTTCTGTCAGACCAGACTGAACCCAGGCAATCACTTTCTTCTCTTTGCTGCAACCTTCCCTCCATGCTACCCTGCACCCTTCCCTGCAGCCTTTCCTGCAGGCTGTGGCTCTGGAGGTGGACTTGTGGCAGGAGGAGGAAGAGGATGGGCGAGCGTAAATAAGTGGACGTCATCTGTCATTTGGCCACTCAACCCCTTATGGATGGTCTCAAAAATTCATTTTTCACATTTGCGGCGTGGGCCCTCCTCCATTTGCTGCAAATTTGAGGCTATATACATGCCATATGCCTCTAAAGCATTAAGGAGGGCTTTCAGGGCGTCATTAGCCTCCTTAATGAGGCCCAGTGCTGCCTCCTCCACAATCCTCTCCTTCCTGGTTGGAAGGCGGAGGGGAGGGACCTGGGATTGGGTGTGACTGGACCTGGCCACCTCCTGGCTGCCACTTCCCCCCGCCTGTGCCAAATTCCAGAGCCTAGTCCTGGCTGAGGTCTTCCTGTGTATGAAGAAGGGACATAGTTTTAGTTTTTGGTTTATCAATCACACACAATTTTCAGCTCATGACTGTTGCAAATTGAATGTTAATAAATAGAAAAGACTATCATTCTGAGCCCAGCATTTTTCATTCTTGTCCCAATCATTTTTGGCCCCTACTGTCTATTGATATGTAAAACACTTTTTGTTAAATCATTCATTTGTTAGCAATAATAACATCTAGTTAACAACAATCATTTTCCCACAAAAAATATGTTTAAACATACTATACCTGGCTCCATCTGGGCTCCTCAATTTCTTCCTGGATGGAAGGCCCAGGTTGGTCCTCGGAAGCCTCAGCTGGGGTTGAGGGAAGGGTGGATGGAAGGCTGGATGAAAGGGGGGCCAGAAGAGTCGAAAGTGATTCCCTGGCTTCCATCTGGTCATCCAGAAAACGCATCTTGTTGTAGTACCACAGACTGGGTACATACACATCATCTGCTGCTGCTCCTGACCTCAAGGACTTCTGGACCTTCTGAAGCTCCTTCCTATATGTGCTTCTCAAGCTACCAATTTTATTTTCAACAAACGTCATGTCTGCATTGGGGACCTGCATTTTCACGAATTCCAGCAGTTTCTCCAGCGATGCCTTCCTTGCTGGTTTGCTTCTAAATAAGGGGTTTTTCACCTCCCATAAATTCCTCATATCTATGTATTGATCTATGAATTGTCCCATAAAATCAGGATCTTTAAATTGTTTCATTTTTTCTGAAAGACCAAACACACTAAATATCAGGCTAAACTCTCCTAATCTTATCCCAATATAGGCCTCAATCTAGAATCAGTATAGGCCACTCATGTCCCAACATCTCCAAAATTCGACCCTTCCTGACTAATGACACCACAAAGCAACTTATTCACTCCTTGATTATTTCCCGTCTTGACTACTGCAACTCTCTCCTTATTAGCCTACCCTTAAGCAGGCTATCCCCCCTTCAGTCTATTATGAATGCTGCTGCTAGACTAATACACCTCACTAATCGATCCGTGACTGCTGCTCCTTTCTGCCAATCCCTTCACTGGCTTCCCCTACCCCACCGTGTAAAATTCAAAATGCTAACCATAACATACAAGGCCATTTACAACATCACCCCCATCTACATCGCCAACCTCATCTGCAGATATCGCCCAAATCGCCCCCTCCGCTCCTCCCAGGACCTCCTGCTCTCTAGCTCCCTTGTTACCTCCTTCCATGCTCGCCTTCAGGACTTCTCCAGAGCCTCTCCCATCCTCTGGAACTCCCTGCTCCAGTATGTCCAATCAGCCCCTACCCTGTCCACCTTTAGGAGATCCCTGAAAACTCATTTATTCAGGGAAGCCTATTCCACACCCACCTAAGAACTGTCCCCGAGCCACCCCCATCAAATCATTCTCTGCAGCTATTACCTTTTGCACCACCACCCCCTCCCTTTAGAATACAAGCTCTATGAGCAGGGCCCTCCTGTACCTTTTGTATTGAACTGTACTGTATTGTTGTCCCCCCCTATACATTGTAAAGCGCTGCGTAAACTGTTGGCACTATATAAATCGTGAATAATAATAAAATGTTATCTTCCTTATCACGTTCGTCACTTCCGTTCCTTCTTCCGCACACAGAACGTAGTTACGACACACGCGTGTTAGCTTTATATACACTGTGCATGCGTGAAACTCTGCCCGCGTCACCCGCCCCTGACGTTCTTTTTTCAAGAATATTCCCCGCCCCTTCTCTCTTTGGTGCGCAGTAGGAGCCACTATGGCGGAGACACAGGTGGTTGGCAATTTGTCACCTAGTGAGGAGGAAAGCCTGGAGCCCCAAACATCAGGATCCAGGAGGATGAGATTTAAGGACACCAACATGGCCTTTGATGAAACGGTGGAGATGGTGGAGATCTTGCACAGGGAGGATTATGATGGGAAACATAAAGAAAATTTGGGAGTTTTGGGACTTTAAAATGAGATCCATGGACAGTGTGGAGGTTGATAGAATACAATATATATTTATTGGTCATAAAAATGTATCAAACATATCACAAACATGAACCACATAAAAGAAAAAACATTGTAGTGAATGTCATTCCATAATTGTCCATGCACACATATGTATGTGCGCATACAACAGGGCAACAAGAATACATCAAATATGTCAGACTGGTGGTCTCAGCTGATAAGTAAGTACATACAATGAACACATAATATATGTATACACACACATAAAAGCAGCACTGAGCGGTGAAAGTAAATAGATGAAAAAAGCGTAAAACCATAATAGATTGAAAGAAAATTTTCTGAGTTGATGGTAGAAAGAGAGCATGTATCTGTGTGACAAAATGGCCGACGCGTTTCGTGTAACCACTCATCAGGGGCAAGATGCTCTAGGATATCTGTAAAAGTGTAGTAAAATAAAATTAATCTATATAAGTAGCTGATTATGGCAGGGAGAGGTAAATGAGTCCCCCCTGAGTACTTACATGAAGTCAGTATAGAGAGATGTATCAGTGGTGGAGCCAAGGCCAAGATAGTGGTCCTTGCCGGGAGCTGAGGTGGGAGAGCTGTGCACCAGTGGAGCGCGTACAAACAATGCCCCCCACACACACAAAGACTGGGTGGCTTGGTCTTGAAAAGAGACATAATGTAGTACCGTGCCAAAGTGACTGCCCACAGATATCTGGGAACAAAAAGGGGGAGTACATAAATCAATGTGTCATGATGTGCCAAAATGTATAGCTTACATCAGGTAAAAGAAAAAAGATCAGAAATTCTGAACAACAAACTTGAATGAAAAAACAAAGGAGAAAAATGAACCATGTACCACTGCCCAAAGAAGATGGTATAGCAAAAGGCAGTGGAAATAGTACCTGATGAATCAGGACTAAATGGATAAAACATAAGAAAAAATGTGAGAAAAAGTGACTGGCAATAATAGGGTATAATTGGAGTAACCTGATATGAACTTACATGTATTCCAGAAAAGAATCCAAGTACTATGGCACGGTCTATCAACATTTGTTTGTAACACCCAGACTGTGTGAGCGGCGGCCATATATATATGCACCCGCCCCCATCACGTGCACGCTGACACCACCAGCGTCACGCCGGCACGGCATATGTGGGGAGGGTCCCTAACGTGGACGAGACATACCGCCCATGGGAGACGCCCACATCACCCAGCTGACCAGCTGAGAAGGAAAACCTAATGCCTGCACGTCGCGATGCCAAATGTGACGTCACCCGTGCGGCAGGAGGCGTGGCGCCGATGCGCTGTGGGCACCCGCCCACCCCCTGAGCATATGCATATCCCTCCCCGCCCTGATACAGGGAGGGGAAAGGGGGGATACCCAGAGCGCATCGCAACTCCCGGACAACGGACAACAAGTCGGCCCATAAGCTCCAACACCTAATCAGTCCCACATGGTAATATGTCACAGCTGTGCTGCAAGATCTCATGGACACATGGTGATTGTGTCCAGTTGAGTGTCCAAGATCCAGACATGGTACACTGCCATCCAGACCCTGAAACCCTCTCACATGGGTGGCAGGGGAACACTACCGACCCTGTCCATAGACCTCCATCCCTAATGCAGAGAAAAAGAGGGGGATTTTGGGACTTTATATGAGGCACATGTGTGGTGTGCCTCCATCCCTGATTCAAAAAGAAAATTTGGGAGTTTTGGGACTTTAAAATGAGGTCCATGGACAGTGTGGAGGTTGATAGAATACAATATATATTTATTGGTCATAAAAATGTATCAAACATATCACAAACATGAACCACATAAAAGAAAAAACATTGTAGTGAATGTCATTCCATAATTGTCCATGCACACATATGTATGTGCGCATACAACAGGGCATCAAGAATACATCAAATATGTCAGACTGGACACCACATAGTGGTCTCAGCTGATAAGTAAGTACATACAATGAACACATAATATATGTATACACACACATAAAAGCAGCACTGAGCGGTAAAAGTAAATAGATGAAAAAAGCGTAAAACCATAATTGATTGAAAGAAAATTTTCTGAGTTGATGGTAGAATGGGAAACATGGTCCGTACACCCATCCCAATTTGCGAAAGGACCAAATCATGACTACAGTTGTGAACACTCTGGAGCACAAGTTTGGGGTACGACGGTCCAAAGAACAATTAGGGAGCGCTGGTCCGACATAAAACTGAGGGAGCCGGATCAGTATCACAAAATAAAGAAGGTGCTTCAAAAAAGTAAGTACTTGTCGTGTGTTCCTATTATGATTATTAACTTGCATGCTGCTCCATGTGCTTTTCTTTACTGTTGTACAGTTTTAAATGGCTACTTTCATGTTCGTGGGCACAGTGATCGTTCGTAGGAAACATCGATCGTTTGCCAATAAATACGATGTATTTAGCTGACACAGGGTTATAACTACATTTTGGTCATGCTAGTTTGTCTTATTAAAAGAAGTTTCAGACATTGTTGTCTAGATGTCTTTGAAATTTGAAAGAATTGCAAAATTGATTCAGTGGAATATAAGGAGAGGACACTCAGCAGCTGTTTACACATCTGGACTCAGGAGCACTAGTGTGGGACACCAGAGCACATTTTTTAGGGTAACCTACACAGGTGCTCCAGTGGATACTTGGGGTGTCTCCATCTGTGAAACTTGGGCAAAAAAGGTAAGTATTCCAGTTTGGTAAAAAGGGAATTTTAATCATGTCTTCAACTTGGATCTCTTCCCAAACAGACAATTGTACACCACTTCAAAGCATTGTTTCATATTCCTATTTCTGAACTCAAATATCTGTGTGCTAAGTATACCTTTTGTTTCATTCTCATAGGGAAGAAAAGACTCAGACAACAGTCAGAGTATCCCAGGGACCCCCAACCTCGCCAGCCTGATTGGGAAGTTAGCCTGAGCCCCCCCCGAGGATCTGGAGGAAGTAGAGGTGGAGGAAGTGGGCGAGATGGGCACCCCACCAGGTGAGTGTCTGACACCCCATCTTCAGGTACTTTATGTATGCCTGCATATTTCTAAATACATGTTTTTCCAATAATTTTAGGTGATGTTCTGGTTGTGGAAGAAGAAGCGGCGGAACCTTTCAGAAGCCCAAACCCTCATTCAACAAATTATGGCGTGGAATGGGGAGATAGATGCAATGCGAAATCTCCTTGACATTATGCAGCAGGAAATGAAGAACATGATCGATGTTTTGGGCAGAATATAATCCCTTTTTCCCTCAAATCCGATCATGTTTTCTTTTCTTTTTAGATTACCCCAAAAAGTTTCTTGTATTTGTACATTTTAAAAGCCAAATTTTGAAGATGCACATGGTGTTTCAACATGTGCTATCTGCCATTAGGGGATCTCAATGTACGTGTTTTGTGGGTGCAACCCCTTTCTCATGACTCTAGTAGGTGAGAGAAAGGGGTTGCACCCCCAAAACACGTCCATTGATCCCCCATGATGGGAGATAGCACATGTTGACATTACCCATTTGGACTCCCAATTTGTGTGCATCTTTAAAATTTGGCTTTTACAGGGGTGACATTACCCCATCTGATGAAGGCAATATCAACACATTTTGGACACTATAATGCCTGATATTGCCTTCAGTGTTTCGATGTTAAACTGTGTAAGTTCCTGAGTTGTGTATGTTATGTTTTGAAACATGCCTGTTTATGTACCCTAAAAAATTAAAAATAAATAAATAACCAATAATTGGTGTTTTTACGAAACATATGTTTTACAACACACATGTGAATGTGCACAGAATAAAAGATTTTATACTCAACAATGTGTGGCTTCTTCTTTCAATGATCAATACCAGTTTTTGTGGAAATTTTGTGTAAAGTTGGTGTTTATACAGTGACAATTAGTGTTAAAAACCACTAGGCACTACAAGTGCACTAGGAGAACCTAGGAGACATCAACAATAAACCCAAGCAGTAAATGAAAATCAAGATTTTATCTGACAAAAAAGAAAATTTATTGAAAATTTGGTGGCAAAGCAATGGCCCCCCACCCGAAAAATATTGGACATAATTTTCTCTCACTTCACGGGCACTTTGGGGGGGCAAGCCAGGACGGCCCGCTTCCAGGGCAGTCATTGGAACTTCTGAAAGTCTGGCCTCAGGCCCAACAGAGGCAACATAACTAGGATTATGTTTTTTTAGAAAATTGTGCAGGATGCAGCAACTCAAAATTAAATGGTTCAGCTTGTATTCCGCCATATTTATCACTGTTTAAAATAGGTGGAACCGGCTGGCCAGGATCCCAAAGGCATTCTCCACGACTCTTCTGGCTCTGGCCAGCCGGTAATTAAAAACCCTCTTCTCCGGGGTGAGGGTCCTTTGGGGGAACAGCCTCATCCCGTGGTCACCCAGACCGAATTCCTCATCTGCGATGAACACAAATGGCAGTCCTTCCACGTTCTCCTCCGGAGGTGGCAATCCCAAGCCACCACTCTCGAGACGTCGGTAGAACTTGATCCGGCAAATACTCCACCATCCGACATCCGGCCATTCCTCCCCACGTCCACATACAGGAAATCATATAGTTACATAGTTACATAGTAGGTGAGGTTGAAAAAAGACACACGTCCATCAAGTCCAACCTATGTGTGTGATTATGTGTCAGTATTACCTTACATATCCCTGTATGTTGCGGTCATTCAGGTGATTATCTAATAGTTTCTTGAAGCTATCAATGCTCCCCGCTGAGACCACCGCCTGTGGAAGGGAATTCCACATCCTTACCGCTCTTACAGTAAAGAACCCTCTACGTAGTTTAAGGTTAAACCTCTTTTCTTCTAATTGTAATGAGTGGCCCCAAGTCTTATTAAACTCTCTTCTGCGAAAAGTTTTATCCCTATTGTGGGGTCACCAGTACAGTATTTGTAAATTGAAATCATATCCCCTCTCAAGCGTCTCTTCTCCAGAGAGAATAAGTTCAATGCTCACAACCTTTCCTCATAACTAAGATCCTCCAGACCCTTTATTAGCTTTGTTGCCCTTCTTTGTACTCGCTCCATTTCCAGTACATCCTTCCTGAGGACTGGTGCCCAGAACTGGACAGCATACTCCAGGTGCGGTCGGACCAGAGTCTTGTAGAGCGGGAGAATTATCGTTTTATCTCTGCAGTTGATCCCCCTTTTAATACATGCCAATATTCTGTTTGCCTTATTAGCAGCAGCTTGGCATTGCATGCCATTGCTGAGCCTATCATCTACTAGGACCCCCAGGTTCTTTTCCATCCTAGATTCCCCCAGAGGTTCTCCCCCCAGTGTATAGATTGCATTCATATTTTTGCCACCCAAATGCATTATGTCGCCGACATCACCGCCATCAACACGATACTATTGAACCCCTTGTAATTATAATACTATAACCCCGAATGGGGTGGTGGGACGATGTGGACATGCTTCCCATTGATTGCCCCTCCACAGTTGGGAAAGTCCCAACGGGTGGCAAAGTAGGAGGCCACAGTCTGCCATTCCTGTGGCGTTGAAGGAAACTGTGGAGTGAAACAAGAAAAAAAATTTGTCATTTTGCACGTAAACATTGCAAGCAGATTAGACACAAACATTCTTGGCCAACATCAGTATAACATTTATTTTAAGGATTATTTAAAGGAAAAAAATCTAAGGCCTAAGGTCTTATCAGATTCCTCCACCCCTCTGATGGCCCATTGTAAAAATTTTAGGGGGGGGGATGTTTAGGACAGGTAACCCTCTCCACTTCATTGAGAGCTGAATGCATAAATAATGTGTGTTACTTTGGCCAGCCCCTCATTACTTACACTATTGGCAGCCCACTGGACAGGTAAGAAGTGTAATAATACATAAATATAAATACACACTATACAAATGGAAGCACTTTTTTACATTCTGCAATTACCTATCAAGATAATAATAGGAGAACAAAACTTTAAACAGTACCATTTGAAAGTATTCAGGCAGGCCCTTTCACTACATGCTTTGGGGAATTCATCCATAAATATGACCCCAAAAGAGGTAGGTATAGTGTGTATGGGTTTGGCAAAATCAGCAGATAGAGGATTGGTATGGTTGATTTAGCGGTTGGGGGGGGGGGGGTTCAAATGATTTTAGGACTCCCAAAAGAAGCCTATGGCACTCTGCCTGAATTTTAGGACAGAAAAAACATTTGCACACATTTTAGGGGGTGTTTAGGGTAAAGCACTACAATGGAGCTGACAAAATACATTGTTAAGTGACTAGGCTATAGGTGTATATGGGACCAGGATGGCATGCTGGGGAGGTTAGTGAAGGCAAATATGCATGAAGGACAAAAAAGGAGCATTAAAAGATTACAGCATGCATGAGGACAAAGGGGACATTCACAGCATATTACAATCATGGTAATTAGGGAATGAGGAAAGAAATACAATATATTAGCAAACATTAAATACATATAATGTGATGTTAAAGGAGAAAACTTACCTTAATATAGTCCTTCTGCAGGACCTGAATGATAGCAGAACAGGTCTCTGGGATAATGATCCCCAGAGCCTGGGGGGGAGATGCCTGTCGAGAACTTGAGGTCCTGCAGGCTTCTCCCAGTCGCCAAGTACCGCAACGTGGCAACAAGCCTCTGCTCCAGAGTGGTGGCTTGCCGCATGCATGTGTCCTGCCTGCTGATATAACGGGACAGCAAAGCCAGCAAACGGTGAAAAATGGGGTCCGTCATCCGGAGATAATTCCTGAAATCATCAGGATTATTCTCACGGATCTCACGGAGCAAAGGCATATGAGAGAATTGGTTACGCTGGAGCAACCAATTCTTCGTCCGTGAACTCCTCCCCACCCTGTTCATGGACTGGGCTTGTGTCAAAGCTAAAACCCCAACACCAAGCCCCCGCACAGCATGAACTCTACGACGAGCATGTACCTGCAACATGGCTTCAATACGGTCGGCTGGTCAGAACGAACTAACAGAACGCACTGAAGAACAGCAAGGCCTCTGAAGAGCGAGCTGAAAATCAGCAACAAGCAGACAAGGACTCACTGAAAAAACAGATACGAACTGTCTACACGCACTGATAAGCGGATACAAACCCACAAGCACAAACTGAACAGCAGTAAAACGATCTGAAAAGCTTGAGTCTGAAAAGCGCGAATCGTCTCTCACCAAACTTTTTCTAACACGAGATAAACACGAGATTAGTAGAAGGAGCCCAAAGGGTGGCGCGCTTCGCTTTGAACTTCCCTTTTGTACTCCCGTCATGCGTGTTGTACGTCAACCCATTTTTGGCGGTCAGAATTTGGTGTGACCGTGTGTATGCAAGGCAAACTTGAGCAGAATCCCGTCGGAAAAACCGCCATGTCTTTTTCTGACGAGAAGTCCGATCGTGTGTACGCGAGATCAGACTGATATTACAAAAGTTTATATGGAATAATAGGAGCAATCGTATTGCATATAAAATTTTGAATAGACCAAAGGAAAAGGGAGGATTATTCCTTTCAGATTTGGAAAAATATCACGCAGCGGCAGTACTGCGGAGAGTCATGGACTGGGTGCATAGTTCTCCGTACAAAAAATGGGTGTCATTAGAGGCAGAGCTGAGTAAATCAGCCCTGAGCGAGATTATTTGGATTCCAAGGCAGTACAGAGGTTCCTCTAGAGAGATGGCCCACATTACTATAGAAACACTGAGCGTGTGGGATAAACTTTTTAAAAATACATTTTGGCAGTATAATAGTCCCCTGATGCCGTTGACAGGTAATAATTATTTCCCTCCAGGTAAGGATAAAATGGACTTCCTCGGAGTACTTGAGGTTAAAGGACGTCCTGAATGGAAATGCCCTCTGTTCACTATTGGAACTGCGAGGAAAATATGGGGTAACATCATGGGATACATGGAGGTATAGACAACTTCAACATTTTGTAGAATCTGTTCCGAAACCCCTTCGCTCAGTTGGTGAGCTAAATTCATGGGAAAGATTAGTCGATCAAGGGGGAATAGATAGATGGGGGGATTTCCAATGTATATAGGATGTTAATGATGCCCTAAGATGAGGAATCCCTGTGTCCCTTGGAGGGGTGGGAACTGGAACTCAATCAGTTATTGCCTGAAACAATGAGAAGTAAAGTCTTTGACTATGTTCACTCATCTTCAATGGACACAAGGATGAGAAAGAAATGAAATACTAATGACTAATTAAGTGATATTATATCCCAATAAAATTGTATAAAATTAGTCCAGACCTGTCCCCTTTATGTTGGAGGGAATGTGGGGAGGATGGAACGCACGCACATATATGGTGGCAGTGTCCCTTAATTCAACCCTATTGGAGGGAAGTATTGGATTGGATAAAGAAAATCAGTGGGAAAATAAATTGGATTTGATCCTTGGCAATGTCTGTTCCATGTAACAGGGATGCCAAGGAAGAAATATAGAGCAGCAATTATTCAATTTCTGCTGAATGTAGCAAAGGCATTAATCCCGAAACAATGGAAATCAAAGGTAATCCCGACAATAAAGGATTGGTTTAGGGAGGTAGATAAAATTAGGTTAATGGAAGAATTAATACATATGCAAAATAATTCTGAAATAAAATTTGTTAGTACTTGGAGGAGCTGGTTGGAATTTAGACAAACCCAGGTTTATGTGAACTATATGGGAAGTAATTAGGTGTTCCGCCGTTCCCCGCCTTTGCCCAACCCCCCCACCCTTTTTGGTGGTACACAGTAATTCGGTACACTTTATTGCAGAAATTCTCGATGGAAGCAAAAATCGAGAATTTCTCCTGTTTATAAATTAATAAAAGGGGTTTGGAAAATTCACGGGGGGTTCTTTCCTTTTTTTTTTTCACGGAAATGGCACTTCTTAAGAGAAATTTTCAATAGGTGGTAAAAGTTGAGATTTTTACCTCTCATGAATTAACAAAAAGGGATAGGATAAGTTATGTTTTATTTTTATAAGAAGGAATCTCATTAAGAGAATTCCATGTTATAATTAGGGGAGTAAGGTAGGGCACTGTTGCTATATAGTAACTAGGTACCTTTTATTGCAGTAGTTCTCAATGGAAGTTTTTTTATTTTTTTATTTTCCCTTTTTTCTGTTTTGTCCTATCGCGGGGGGGGGGTGCTGGGCGGCGTGGGATAATAGAATACCTCTAACACGATGGAATACCTCTAATGTGATGGATTATATTATGAGGTCCTTAGTTATGTTGATTATGTTCTATGTTCTGTTTATTATGAATGTTTTGTATACGCTTGTATATATTTTTTTATGGGATTGAATTGAATTGAAATGGAATGTTTTTATATGTATAAAAATTTTATAAAAATAATTGGAAAAAAAAAAAAAGAGAAACACGGGGGATGGGATGGGTGATATGGAAGAGCTGCTGTGGACCCTGCACCCGCTGCCATGGACACTTGACCTCCTGTTGTCCAGGGTCCACGAGCTGGCTCTCCAAGGTCAGGTTGACCGGCTGTTCTCCCTCCTCACTCCTGAGATTTCCCCCCCCCTCCTGCTACACTGCCACCTGCGGGCCTCTGGCTTCTAGGGCCAGGAGACGCACCCGTCCGCCTTCCCATCTGAGCCCCAGCCCTTCCAGGCTTTCCTACTCTCTTGCCATCCCCCCACATTCCTCTGGAGCTCATGGTACTACGGGTCCCGGCTCTCCCTGCCCTCCGCCTCCCCCTGCTGCTGTCCGTCGCCGGAGTTCTCCCCGGTGGGTCCCCCCCATCTGTTCACACTGCGGGTCGGGACTCCTCTCGCCTGGCCCACTCCCGAAGCCCCAGAGTCCTCCGGCGGTCCGCCCAGGCCCATCCGGATACCCCCCCTGCGAGAGCCCACCCGGTGGCACGGGCGGGAGCCGTGGTGCTTCCCGCCTCTACTCGCCGCTCGCCGGTGCCGGCTATCGCTGTCCCTGGTTCCCCCCCTCTCCACCGGCGCCTGGAGGAGCGTTGGACCGCACAGAGGTCATCCCGTGGTAGATGCCGGGCATGGCAGCCCGGAGCTGCTGCACGGGCCGCCCGTCGTCCTCCTTCCTCCACGCTGTTTGAATCAGCTGGCGTGTCCCCGCCAGCGTCTCTCCCTGTGCCCAGCTGGGTGGGAGATTCAAATAGGGACACAGTCCACACTGCTCCTGACATGTCCACAGTACAACCACATCCCCCTGCACCCGCCTGGGTGGGGGAAGTTATAGATGTACATGCTGCTCACCCCCTGCCGTTGACCCCTGCCTTCCCGCACCCCCCTGCACCCAGCTGGCTGGGGGATGGCAGGGCTGCGCATGCCGCTCACCCCCTGCTGCTGACCCCTGCCTTCCCACATCCCCCTGCACCTGGCTGGATAGGGGATGGCAGTGCTGATCGTGCCCCTCACCCCCTGCCTCAGACCCCTGCCTTCCCACATCTCCCTGCGCCTGGCTGGGCGGGTGATGGCCGGTAATCCCATCCCCTCTTCATGGACCTCTGACCACCAGCAGCTCCCTGCGCCCGGCTGGGCTAGAGCTCCCTACCAGATGTCCGCTGCCACTGCCTTGTCCCACCATCTTCCTGCGCCTGGCAGGGCGGGAGATTCCCATTGGAGGCCTGCCGCTGCGACCTTGCCCTTGCCCCCTACTCGGCACCATCTCCCTGTGCCAGACAGGGTGGGAGATGTGCATGCCACGCCCGGGATGTGGGCTGCACCCACTGCGAGTCCTCCATCCGAGATTCCCTGTTGCTCCAGATGCTGCTTGGCTGCCGTCCTAGGCCGCCCGGACCCCTCAGGGTCGGTAGCCAGTGCGCCACCACTGGACCTTTCCTTCCGCCAGCAGCCTTTGGCCTCACCAGCCGTCAACATTCCTCAAGGTGATGGATGTTGCGGCCCCCTGCTGGCTCCTCCCATGGATGATCCTGCACTGGGCGTTCCTCCTGGACCTGCTGTTGGTTGCCCTTCTTTGGCTTCACATCCGCGACTCAGTGAGTATGATTGCAATTTGATTTGGGGTAGGTCTAGTGACGCTGCCGTGTCGGGCCCGCTGGGCGAATGCATTCGTAAAATCGGTCCTGTCTCGCGGGTGTGTCGGGTCCGGTATGCAGTTCGGCCTCTTCCGCGGGTGGTGCTTTGTGGGCAGTTTCGCCTACCGACATGCACCTGTCGAAAGATGTCAAGGATAGAATCTGGCGTTGCAAATTTTTCGATTTCCTTGCTTTAGTCCCCCCTGGCCGTGAGATGATCAACGGGTCGACGTGGCTACGCAGGGTGAAAAATCTAAGCAGCTCCCTCAGACGTTCAGGAACGGGCTGCAGGGGTTCTGTGCATAGGCCAGAGTGCTTTGGAAGCTTTATCTGCAGTTAGCTGCATCACTCTTTTGCTATCCTGATCTCATTTGGGGTGCCTACAAAGTGTACGGGGGCCAGTGCTGGTTCCACTACGACACCCAGCTTTGTCAAAAGATGGCGTCAAGGAAGGAGTTCCGTTTTGATTGTAAGGACGGTAGCCTGTGGTTTTTGTGGTAGGCCTTTGTCTTTTTGGAGCGTCGGCTGCCTCCAAAAAAAGTCTATGCTGGCTGTTTAATGAGAGCCACTGCAAGTGGTACACCGCGTGCCGCTTTAACCACGAGTGCTCACTTTGCGGGGGCGCTCACCCAGCCAGCCGGTGCTTCCGAAAGGGAAAACAACCGCCTTCCCGGCCGGGGGCCAAGCCTGACGTTCCTAAACTGGAGGACCCCAGTGATCGTGTCAGAGATGCTTCCCTGGCTAGACTGGTACCCCCTTCATAGAGAGGCCTTGATCTTGAGGGACAGTTTGAACCGTGGTTTTTGAATCCCCTTTACTCCTTTGGATGTGCCAACCATGGCACCTAATTTGAAAACGGCTGTTCAATTCGAGTATGTGGTGGCCGAGAAACTCCAGAAGGAATTGGATTTGGGGTGCATGGCAGGCCCGTTTGATCTTCCCCCTTTCCACAACCTGAGGGTTTCCCCCCTCAGTGTGGTCCCCAAAAGGGCTGAGGGAAAATTCCACCTTATCCATCACCTTTCCTATCCTTCTGGCTCCTCGCTCAATGATGGCATCAACAAGGAGGAATCCAGGGTCCACTATGCCTCGTTTGACAAGGCACTCCACCTGAGCAGGACATTGAGTCCGCCTTCCGCCTCCTCCCGGTTCACCCAGAATGATTCCATCTTTTGGGATGCTACTTTCAGGGAAGCTACTTTTTTGACATGTGCCTTCTCATGGGCTGTGCCATTTCCTGTTATTTTTTTTAACTCTTCAGTAGTTTCCTTGAATGGGTAGTTGTCCAGGCGGCTGGTTTGCATTGCGTGTTACGCTATTTGGATGACTTCCTCTTTGTCTGCCCAGCTGACAGCAGTGAGTGCCAGCAGCTCCTGTCTGTTTTTCAGGACATCTGCGAGCGGTTTGCCATCCTGCTGTCAGCTGACAAGACTGAGGGCCCTGTGATGGTTCTGGCCTTCTTGGGTATTGAAATCGACACAGTTGCAATGGTTTTCTGGCTGCCCAGTGACAAGCTGGCCAGGCAGCTCTCCCTGGTCTGCTTGGCAAAAGGGGCTAAAAAACTGCAGTTGAAACAGCTTCAATCTTTGCTGGGTCACTTGGTCTTTGCCTGTCGAGTCATCCGCATGGGGAGGGCTTTTTGTACATGCCTGGCGTGGGCCACAAAGGGGCTGGCTGCTCCCCACCATTATATCTGTATCACCAAGCCCATGCGGGATGACTTGGGGATGTTGCTATCCTTTCTCCAGTCCTACAATGACCAGTCATGTTGGTTGCTGGAGGAGGTACCAAACTCACAGCTGGAGCTATACACTGATGCAGCAGGCTCCTGTGGTTTCGGTGCCTTTTTCCAGGGGGAGTGGTCTGCTGAATGTTGGCCGGCCTCATGGGCTCGCATGGATCTTTTGTGCAACCTCACAATTCTGGAGCTCTTTCCGATTATTGTCGCCATTGAGCTGTGGGGCGAGCGGTTGCGCAATCGCCAAGTGGTTTTCTGGTCCGATAACATGAGCGTGCAGGTGGTCAATCAACTGTTCGCCAGATCCCCTCCGGTCATGTCGTTGTTGCATTCTTTGGTTTTAAAGTGCTTGCAGTTTAATGTATGTTTTAGAGCTAGGCATGTCCCTGGAACTGCTTATGATATTCCAGATGCTCTCTCTCGTTTACAGCTCGATCATTTGCGCGCCCTGGCCCCGTCGGCTTCCCTGGTGGGCCTCCCCTGTCTGGCCTACTTGTGGAACCTTGTTTCCGATGTTTGCTAGACCTCCTCCGGGTATCACTGTCACCGCGAGCGTGGGCATCGTACTGTCACGTGTGGGACGGATGGGTCCAGGTGTCAGGCGGTGAGTTTTCCATCTCGTCTTCACAGGAGAGACGGGTGGCTTTATTTTCTTACCTTGTTTATTTGCTACAAAAAGGCTCTTCTGGTTCCACAGTTTCGTCGGCTATGTCTGCTTTGGCCTTCTGGTTTCAGCTCCTTGGGTGGGAAGACATCACAAAAGCATTCCCTGTCCGTCAGGTCCTTCGGGGTTGGAGACATGCGACCCATTCCCCCGATTCCCGGCGCCCGGAAGAGATACCTCACTATTCTCTCCGGTATCCTTTTCCTGTTGCTGTCCGTTTGCTTTTCCCCGTTCGAGACCTTTCTCTTCCAAGCGGCTTTCTCATGGGCATTTTTCTGGGGCCTTTCGCATCAGCGAACTGGTTTCTAAATCCACGTCCTCGGCGGGCGGCATCCTGGCGGAGGACGTTACCTTTTCTGAGCACTGCATGTCGGTTTTTTTGTGCACATCAAAAACCGACAGCTTTGGAAAGGGCAGAAGGGTTGTTTTGTGCCCTTGCGGGGGCCCATTCTGCCCTGTTCCTTTGGCCTCCCCCTTCCTGTCCGCACGGCCCCGTCCCCTATTTTCTTTGTCCACGCCGATTCCTCCTCTCTTAGCAGGTTCCAATTTTTGCAGGTTTTTCGTTGCTGCCTCAAAAAACTGGGCCTCCCTTCGCGTGACTTTGCGACCCACTCCTTTTGAATCGGCGCTGCCACCGCGGCTTCCTGGCATGTGTTTCTCTGATATGGAACTCCAGCGTTTGAGTAGGTGGGAATCGTCCCATTTTTTCTTGTACATCCGCCCACACCTGTTGTTTTAAATTTCAGATCGTTACCCGGCTATGGTCTGGATCATTGAAGATTTCTTAATTTACTGGGCCGCTCGTCGGGCGGAAGTTCGGAGCTACGGGAAGAATTCGGGTTTTACCTATAATCTAGCCAGGATCCTCTGGCTTGGGCTTTGTGGCTTACGCTGGCAGCAGGTCCTTCCAGAGTGTTTGCTCCTCCAGTCCCACGTGTCTGGCCCCATCATCTTGATTCTTCACGCTGGAAGGAAAGATGTGGGTTATACACGTTCGGTGTACTTAATCTCTGCTATCAAGCGGGACATTGCTCAATGCTATGCAGTTTATACCAATTTGGTGCTCATCTGGTTGGAAATCGTGCCTCACCTGCTGTGGGCCAGGGAAATACCTGACCCCGGCTGGAACGCTTCCGTCGCAAAGTTAAAGCACCAGGTTGCCAAGTTTGTTCGGCAAATCGGTGGGTTTGTCATGTGTCACAAGCATCTGGAGGGTACTAATGATGATCTGTTGAGACCGCATGGTCTTCAACTTAATGACATTGGGTTGGACATCTTCAACCTTGGCCTGCAGTGAGGTGTGGTACAGGCGCTGGCTGCGGTGGGGCGCTTTTCAGCTATTAACTGACGGGCGGATGGCGGTTTCTTGACCTTGCCAGCATTTAATGTTGCTTTAATGGGCTATGCCCTTGAGGAAAAATTGTAAGTATGCTGTCTGTCCAGCACTTATGATAAGGACAGGCCCCACATCCCCCTTTTGGATTTGGGTGCTCACAGTACGACTGTGACTGGCACTGGTTAAATGTGTTCACATGCTATGTGTTGGTATTTAATAAAGCTGTGGCCTTGCCCTTTCCAACCTAATGGTTGTAAGTGTTTTTATTTAATGGGGTAAAAGGGCAAGGGTGGTGGGGGATTTGATCCCATGGTGTTACATTAATTGGGACCTAGGCCCATTGCACCTCAGCAGTCATGCCATCACAGTCTCAGTCAATTACCCTTCACCTAGCAGATTTACAGAAGGTTCTGAGCCTGGTTCCCCCATACGTGGTGCATGGTCCTTCACCTTTTTGGGCATGCTGAAAAACATTTTGAAACATTTAGAAGAACATACAGCTGTGATCACCCCCTCACTATATTGACATCATCACATGGCTTGACAGCTTGCCTAACAGCTGGAGATAACACCTGCTCAGCAAGGAAGAGGAAAGGGTGGGAGTTTCTAAGATGTGGGGATCTGCTCTGAAGCGTGTAACAGAATATGAAAAGTAACATATATAAATTTTCTTTAATGCATATATTTTTTCAAGTAAATTTCATCTAAGCAGCTAAATCAGAGGCTATTTTCAGCAAAACCATAAAGGTGAAATTAGTAATTTTGCTACAAAACCAGTTTTTGCACAAATCACTCAGCTTATGGCCTCATGCACATTGTATGTATTTACAGTTGCTGTACTTGGCTTCAGGCATTTTTTTTTACAGCCAGTAAAATCCCCATGTTATCCTATGTGTCCATGCACACATAGGCTTTTATCAGTGTTTTTTAGCAGGGGCGTTTTATGGCTGGAAAAAAACCCAGAACTAGTGGGTTTGAAGAAGAGTTTTTCAGCTGTAAAAATGTTCTAACTCTGAAAAATCATGATAAAAGCTGAAAGACGCTGAAAAAAGTGTCTATTCTGCATTTATGAGTGTTTTTGAGCCATGAGCTTTTGTGGGAATATAGTTTTAATAAAAAATGCTAAAAAAAAAGCAAACACTAAAAAACGATTGAAAACGCTATTGCAAAAACTCTGAAAATGCTAAAAAAAACTAGCAGTTATAACGCAGCATTCTACAGGTAAAGCTACTGGGGTTTTTACAACATCCAGTGTGCATGAGACCTTAGTGTCAGGATCTGGAGTCAGGCTCAGAGGCCAGTAGCTATAACAGTAGTGAGGCACCCACCGACCAGCTAGATAAGTACAGAAGCAGGTCACTCTGGCTGATAACACAGACTCACCTGTGGTGCGAAGCCTAAGTACTAACTGGTGTTCACCAGAGCTCCTGATGGTGGAGATGGGTTTTGCATCGTGTAGTTACCACGTCACGATCCTCAGGATCACCCTACCAGGAGGTGAGCAACCAATAGCAGATATAGCAGGTAGAGATAAGCAGAGGCATAGTCAGTAAACAAGCCAAAGTTTGGTAATGAGTGGTTGCACATCGGGATTAAGCAGAAGCATCGTCGAGGAACAACCCAAGGATCGCTAATGAAGATACAGATGGCAGTGGAAGTGACAACAGTGAGATATGAGCTGGAGGGAGCACAATAGTCTGGCAAACAGGAAGTGCAAAGGCATGGTTTTAATAGGAAATTCATGGGTGGAGTAAAGGGTGCAAGGTTCAAGAGAAACAAGGTTCAAGGCATGATCATTCAAGGAATTGTGTAGGGAGCTGTCCAGCATTCCAGATGGCTCAACAAGAATAAACATCGCCAGACATAACAAAGTTCATAGGCTCAGACCTGGGCCCTGAAATTATGCCCAGACTCATTTCATGAAACAATGGTCTAATAAAGGTGACTGATTGACCCTGGAAATACGAATCCTGGGGTATGTTCTTGGTCCTCATCAGAGCTGAGGAAACTACTTGGATAAGCTGTGACAAATCTTCATCATGGAAGAACAAGTCCAGGTGAATGAGAGTAATCAGTACTGGCTAAATTAACAAATCATTAAAAAGACCCTATCAACAGACCATTCATTTCAACAAAAATATCCCAGAAGACTATATGTGTGCATTCAACATATTTGTGCTTTTTATTTATCTATAAAAGCTTACCTTAGGTAGACCTCCAAGAGCCCGTAGACCAATGATAGCGAACCTTGGCACCCCAGATGTTTAGGTATTACATTTCCTATGATGCTCAACCACACTGCAAAGTGCATGAGCATCATGGGAAATGTACTTCCAAAACATCTGAGGTGCCAAGGTTCGCCATCACTGCCTTAGACTAGTACCATTATGGATGTACAGGGAGGCCAGGAGGGAACAGTACAGGGGGGCCAGAAGGGAACAGTACAGGGGGGCAGGAGGGAACAGTATGGGGGGCCAGGAGAGAACAGTACAGTGGGGCAGGAGAGAACAGTATAGGGGGGGCCAGGAGGGGATACTACAGGGAGGCCAGAAGGGAACAGTACAGAGGGAGCAGGAGGGAACTGTATAGTACAGGGGGGCCAGGGGAGTACAGTACAGGGGGGTCAGGAGAGAATAGTTCAGGGGGGCAGGAGAGAAAAGTATGAGGGGCAGGAGAGAACATTACAGGGAGGCCAGGAGGAAACAGTACAGGGGGGGTCAGGAGGGAACTGTATCGTACAGGGAGGCAGGAAAAAAACAGTAAAGGGGGACAAGAGAGAAAAGTACGGGGGGTGGCAGAAGAGAACAGTACAGGGAGGCCAGCAGGGAATAGTACAGGGAGGGCTAAAGGGAACTGTATAGTACAGGGGGGCCAGGGGAGTACAGTACAGGGGGGGGCAGGAGAGAACAGTACAGGTGGTAGGAGAGAACAGTATGGGGTGCAGGAGAGAACAATACAGAGAGGCCAGGAGGGAATTGTATAGTACTGGGGGGCCAGGAGGGAACTGTTTAGTACGTGGAGGGGGGCAGGAGGTGACTGTATCGTACAGGGGGGCCATGAGGGAACAGTACAGGGGAGCCAGGAGAGAACAGTACGGGGGGCAGGAGAGAACAGTACAGGGTGTCCAGGAGGGAACAGTACAGGGGGGCCAGAAGGGAACTGTATAGTACTGGGGGGGGGGCAGGAGGTGACTGTATAGTACAGGGGGCCAGGAGGGAACATTACAGGGGGGCTAGGAGAGAACAGTACAGGGGGACCAGAAGAAAATAGCGCAGGGGGCCCAGTAGAGAAATTGATAGGCCCTATCAATTCTCTCTGTCACGAGCGATCGCGGGTGCCCGGTGGTCATCGTGCCCGCTGGGCACGCACATTGGCTACGGGGACACGCGCTCGCCTACTGTCACGTCTTAAAGAAGCGGTGTACAGCTACGGCAATTTGCCCAGTGGAACCAAGTATAAATGCGGCGGCTGATCCGCTAGTGGTTAAACCACGGTGAGGCCTGGTTCACACCTGTGCAGGTTGCAGTCGATGCATATTCCAGGTGCACTATGCGTTTTTCAATACACATTTTTGAGTCTAGAGGAAAGGAGGGGGGAAGTATGGATTATATGTTGTGTAATTTTGTAGTTATGTATTTTGTTTAGTCCCTTCTTGTTCATGTCTATGGCTGAATTAATATGTCGTTATTATATGTATATAGTCTTTAATATGTAAACGGTCAGCTGCTGCCTTCTGATGGATATGGGTAGGTCTGTAAGTCACACAATTAGGCTCTTATATTTTATCTATGAGCATGCCATTGTATAAACTATAAACCTTTTTACTTATTTTCCGAATTTATGACATGTCTGTGTGATACATAAATGTGGAAATATTTTAGGTTGGCAATCATAGGGTTCTCCTGTTAATGTGCTGAACCAGTATAGAGACATGTTTGCATGTTTTGTTGCCGGGTTTTTCTCTTTTCCTGCCCCATAGTCTGTGTTCCTTGGACCTCCCATCTGATTGGTTGACGGAGCTGTCCGTCTTCTTAAGCAGGGAGGGTTCGAGATGCTTTTCCCTTTCCGCCGGCAGATGATTGGCGTAGTAGGGTAGGAGGTGTGTTGCCCCTGTGATGTGCTGATTTGCCGCATAGGGTATGACATAGAGGACGTGATGCAGCCCATTGTCTATGACGCAATGCCTGTGCATGCGCGGTGCGCCTGCTATGGTGAGATGGTGCCAACTTTGTCTCTCTTCACCTGGAAACACTAATTGGCAGCTGTGCACGCCATCGGATAGGCTCCGCCCCCTGCCCTATATAGGTCTCTTGATTATGTGAGGGAGTTGAGAAGCAATTTTGGCATAAGGGACTGTCACTGGTGGACCCTTGTCTGGCCATCCTGCACCACATTCCTCATAGCATATTCCATCTCACACGTGGCAATGTATTGAACATCAGGAATTTTGGGTAAGTGTTTTACTTTAGTCATACTCACACATATATCCCACTTTGGGATACTCTTGCTATGTGCATGTTACGGAGGGTGGGTGTTTTCCTTATTACTGCCAATAACCATAGGCAGGATAAGTGACTTTAATAGACATATATTTCTAACCTGGGGATTAGGGATGTAGTTTGTAATCAAAAGGGGCCCCATACCAAAATATCCTTCCGCCCTATTATTCTATACACAGTGTTATGTAGATGGGTCTTGTTACATTTGTTATCAGGATATCCATATGAGATATAATTTCAGATATTAACATGAAATGATAAATAGGAGCTTGGTCTCCTTCAAAGAGCTGTGTGTGGACTATCCCATGTGACCAGAAGTTGGCAGGGGCTGACTGTATGAAGACCATATATTTTGACTCCATTGATATGCTTTTGTATAAACTTTGAGGTATGTGGCAACAAATCATTGAGCCATTATACCGATTGATAGAATGAGATGGAATTGATGTTTACAATATTTCTTATTCTAGTGTTTGACTGCGATACATTTTCCTGAAGAAGCAAGCTATGTCCCGTGAAACGCAATCTGCGTCAAGGCTACAGCAAGTCTCTCATCCCCTACTTCAGTGGGGTTGGTGAGAATCAGCACTAAGAAGAGCTTTTTATTGCTTTTTTTGATATTATGTTTGTGGTAATTGTACATTTTTCTTGTCTACAATATGTCTACAATATTTTAATCTTGTATTAATAAATATTTTGATACCTTTTTACTTCATTGGTATCGTTATAGTCCTTCTAGTTTGGTAGTTAGGGTTTTTTGTGCAATCTATTTTCAAGGATGAGGTACCGGACTAATTTGTCCAATCATTGAGGGTTCTCCTATGAGACTCTCCTCCCACTTTTCCTTTTTCATACAAAAAACACAACCTGCTGGTCCCTGACCCTTTCCATAAAATGCACAGATGTGAACATGACCCGTAGAAAACCATATTTAACAATATGGACTACAATTGTAATGAACAGCTATTCGCTGCCCTATCTATATATCATATTAACCCTCTAGTGCTCAGCGTTACTGGACTAACATCATATCTGGGAGCCCAACCAAAGGAATTGTGGGATTGGTAGTTCCACCAGATGGCTAGTCCCCTGCATGGCTATACACCCGAACTACATATCCCAGGGATCTTTACTACCATCAGGGAGATTGCTGGGAAGGGCTATAAAAGAAACCAGAGGCCAGCCCCAGGCTCTCTTCTTCCCGGGTCTCATAGGTGATGGATCTCTCCGTGCAGGGGGAGCAAGATCATGGCCTACCATGCTAGGTACAACATTCCTGGCTGCCTGAGAAGGGGTCCAGCACTGCCTGCTGTTCATCGGAAATCTGACCAGCACCAACTTGACCATTTATGCGGAACACGAACCCACGCTTCGTGTTCCGCATTCAGGTGATCATCACAAGCGGGTCCGCAGCCAGGACGTCTATTTGGGAGTCGTTATCTGAAAGGCGCTTGATCAGCCTGGTCGTTGGTGAGAGGGCAATTGCCCACCTTTGCAAGTCTTTCCTTGGTTGTTTACTGGGACACTGTGTACAGACAGCTTTACTTTGGGAACACTTCACTGCACTTCTATCCGAACACTATAAATAGGCATCTTTAGCTGCAGTAAGCGCAAGATATACTACCACTCTGTTACTACACCTTTTTGGATACAGTTAACGAGCTCCGACTGCCTGTGAAGACCATCAGATCTGCAACGGGGACATTCTGTCATTATTGCTTAAAGGGCCCTTTATACCATCCTTGTTTAGCTCCAACTCACGTTAGGATAAAGGTTGAACAGACCAGCCTGAGTTTCTCTTTCTAGAAGTATTGTCAGGATCTATGCTTAACTTTGCTTATCCTTTCAGGGTATGTTCAAGTGGTATTCCATTGTACATATATAGTATCTTGTTGTTGCCAACTGTCTTAACTGTTTTACTGAGGGACTCATTCTACTGAGCTTTCACTGTTACCAAAAGTTCAGTTAAACCATTACCCCTCTTGTACAAGTGATACTATTGTTCTATAGCAATGTGGGTATATATCTAGATTTAATTCTAATAATGCTGTTGCTGATGTCAGTTCTGTCAAACTACCTGTAAGTTCTGCAATAAAGGAGGAAACCGAGTTCCAAAAACTTGAAAGACTTGCATGACCAAAGAATATGGTATAGGTTTCCCACTAATTCCTCACACCTCCAGCAGATGGAAGAGGTGGAAGGGAATATTTTGGAAAATCTATAAGGTGTCAGGTACCACCTGTTAAGATTTTTTTGTGAATTATCCCAATGTTCCATACATGAGGATGCTGTACTAGTGATCAATAGGGCTTTATGCCATTGTTCCCATGTAAAGGTTTGTAAAAAGGTCCTTTTCCCATTTTAACATGTTGGGATTTTTTTCTTCTAGGGAAGTAGGGGAGAGAAGGTTGTAGAAAAGCCTAATACCTCTTACTTTTTGAAATTTGTGGTGTGTGAAATTTTGCCATATTTCTGTTGGGATATCAATTTTGTCAGAAAAGATTATATTTTTTAGATATGCGCATTTGCTGAATTTTCCTTCCACTATGTTCTTGAAGTGTGCTGGTAGGCAATTATAAGTTTGGAAGCCTTGTTTGGTCCATTCTTTTGTTGATTGACGTATTTTACAATAGCCTATTATTCTTGTGGGCAATGCTATTTTAGTTTTCATTTCTCGTTTTAGATATGTTTCCAAGCTATTAAAGTTGATTTAATAGGAGGTTTGAAACAAATATTTTTTTGGTTATTACATGCTTCGCCATAGAAGGGGCAAATAGGTCATGACCTATAGTAATTTCTTTTTTGATATTTAACCATAGTTTATCATTAGGAGAGGTAAACCAATATTTCATTTGGTCTAATAAAGAAGCATAATGATAGTTTCTAATGTCTGGCAGTCCCATTCCTCCTAGGTCTTTGTTGGCAGTATTGAGAATGCTACTCTTGTTTTTTTTCCATTCCATATGTAATTTTTTAATTTAGTGTTCATTTGTTTAAAGAATTTGGAGGGTAATGGAATTGTAAGAGTGCAAAATTAATATAGTATTTTGGTTAATATTTGCATCTTAAATGCTGCTATTTTCCCGACCAATGAAAGTTGAGCTTTTTGGATTTGGTGTAGGTCATTATTAGTTTATTCTAGGAGTTTTGGAAAATTGACATCATATAGTTTTGAAGAAGGATATGTAAGTTTTATACCTAGATATGTTATAGTTGTCTCGTCCCAATTATATCTGTATTTCTCACAAGGTTTTTCCGTTTGGTCTTTGTGGAGGTTCATGGGTAGGATATAACATTTATTTTGATTAATTTTATAATAGGACACGTTACTATATTGGTCTAATAATTTCTGAACATTATAAAGAGATACGTTGTGGTTTGTCAAGGTTATTAAGATGATGTCATCTGCAAAAAGGCCCAGTTTGTGATCATATTGTCCTATTTTTATGCCATTGATGTCCGGATTAGTGCATATATATTCAGCTAATGGCTCTATGGCTATGGAAAATATTATTGGGGAAAGTGGGCATCCTTGTCTAGTGCCATTGGATAAATTGAAGCTTTTGGAGATTAATCCCGAGGAAAGCACTTTTGCTGAGGGTTGGGAATATAATGACATAATAGCTGAGTGTATGAATCCTTTCATGCCAAATTTTTCTAATGTTTTGGAGATATATTGACAAAGCATTCTATCGAATGCCTATTCAGCATCTAAAGCTAACAAAAGAGCGGGTGCTTTGTTATTTTCAATATGCTTGATTAGATTCACCATTCTTCTAGTGCCATCAGGGGCTTGTCTGCTTTAACAAATTCTACTTGATCTGGCCCAATGAGATATGATGTTATATTTATTAAACGATTGGCTATAATCTTAGCATACATTTTTATGTCTACATTTAGTAATGATATAGGTCTGTAATTTATGGGTGATGTTGGTTCTTTATCAGGTTTTGGGATGGTAATTATTAATGCTTCTAAAATCTCTTTTGGGAATTGGCTAGATAATGCTGTTTGATTGAACATTTTGGTCAGATGAGGCGATAGTATTTCACTAAATGCTTGGAAATATTCTCCTGAGAGTCCATCTATGCCTGGGGTTTTGTTTTTAGAGAGGGATTTTATAACTTTGAGAGTTTCTTGTAATGAGATTGGGTTGTTGATTTGTTGTAGATCTTCCAGGTCTATTTTTGGCAGGTTGATATTTTTTAGATGGTCAGCTATATTTTGGGATGAAGGTTGTGGGGTGGATTGATCTAATTAAAGGTTATATAGAGATTCATAATATTTTGAGAAGAAATCAGCTATTTCTTTGGGGTTGTAAAGTGCTTCATTTGATTTGTAGTGAACTAACTTAATTTTTGTTTTTATTTTGACGTTGGCGTAGTTGGCTAGCTAAAAGTTTACCTGCTTTATTACCTTGAGAATAGTAATTCAGTTTCATTTGCTTCATGTATTTGTCATGGTTATCTATCACCCCATATCTCAGTTCCGTTCTTAGATTGTTGAGTTGTTGTGGTAATTTCATATCATAAAAATATTTTTTGTGTTGTTCTTCAGTTTCAGTAATGTCTTTTAGTGGTTTATTTAATTCAAAGGATTTTCTTTTTTTCCCCTAGCTGCTATCTGTATTAAAAGACCCCTAACAAATGCTTTATGAGCACGCCATAGTGTGGTACGTGTTATCAAACCAGTATCATTAAATACAAAAATTTCTATAAGGTTTTCTTTTATCCCGGACAAATGTTTCTCTTGGAAAAGTATGTAGGTATTATTCCTCCATGCTTGGTTGTTGGTGCAGGGAAATCCTTTATTAATTTCTATTGTTGTTGGAGCATGATCAGACCAAGAAATGTTGTGGATTTGAGCTTTAGATATGTTCTGAAGTAATACTTTTTCCATGATAAAATAATCTATCCATGAGTAGGATTTGTGGACATGGGAATAAATGTATTGTCCCTTTCGGTGGAGTGCAGACACCTCCAGGGATCATCCAAATCTTCATTAGAAAATATCTTATTTAGTCCCATTCTTTTGGTGTGTCCTTGATTGGAGGTGTCTATATCTGGATCCATCAGCGCATTGAAGTCTCCGCAAACTAAGAGTTGACCTTTTGCATTTTACTTTACTTTGTTACAATTTTCTTAATAAATTAATGAGGGTTTTTGTTCGGGGCATAAATATTGACAATAGTAAAGTCTGTGTTTTCTATGGTTGCTGCCAGAATAATGTACTGACCTTGGGAATCAGTCTTGACATTTAGAGGTTGGAAGGAAACAGAATCTTTTATTGCCAATATTACTTTTTCTTGATGTTGTTGGATACAAATATATGAGGGAATTTGTGGTGGGAGGATTTTGGCGCTTTGTTCATAGCAAAATGCTTGAATGCATACAATGTCACTTTGGAATTTTAATATGTCATTCCAGAGAGCTGGAATCACTACTGCCACTAAATGACAATTTCCCACTGGTTTCATGTTAAGATGCTGACAGCCACCTAGTAACCAAGAACATTCTGCGTCCTAGCAACCAATGACACAGTGCACAGTATTAGTGGTTTATTAGCATGCAGGCAGCAGCACAGCTTCCCTGACTGCTATGACCCAACATGCCACACAGCATCATTGGTTTCAATAGCGCAGTCACCTGCATCACACTGTGTCAATGATTGCTAGGATGCAGGCGGCCGCACAGCATTTTTGGTTGCTAAGATGCAGGAGACTGCACAGTGTCATTGCCTGTTATGCCCCGTACACACGATCAGACATTCCGGCAACAAAATCCATGGATTTTTTCCGACGGATGTTGCCTCAAACTTGCACATGTGTGTTGGGGTGCAGATTTCACTGGTGTCATAGATGCTGAGGAGTGAGCTGTGTGTGTTGGGGGACAGACCTCACGGGTGTCGTGGACATTGTCGTGGCAATGTCCCTCTGTCCCTCTTTCCTCCTCATTTGTCCCTCATTTTGGTCTGATCTAAAGAGTTGTATATAAAATGCACTTTTTATCTTTCAAAAAGTGTTTCCCAGTGCTAAACTTTTCATCCAATTTCTAAATGGCTGCATTTGTACATTTTAAAAGATAATATAAAGGAATAGTAGTGGTAAAAAAAAAAGTCCTTGTGGATTTAATTAACCTTTTTCTTTTGGTTAATTCTCCTTTAAGGGGGTGTGGCAGGGGGCGTGTCCTATGCCTACATACATTTGTTAGTAAGTATCCCTCATTCCCATCTCAAAATGTTGGGAGGTTTGGGGACAGAACTCACAGGTGTCATGGATACTGAGGACTGAGCTGTGTGTGTGTTCGGGGACAGACCTCACGGGTGTCATGGATACCGGGGAGTGAGCTGTGAATGTTGGGGTGCAGATCTCACTGATGTCTTGGATACTGTGGAGTCAACTTTGTGTGTTGGGGTGCAGATCTTACTAGTGTCATGGATGCTGGAGAGTGAGCTGTGTGTTGGGGTGCAGATCTCACTAGTGGCATGGATGCTGGAGAGTCAGCTGTGTGTGTTGGGGTGCAGATCTCATCGGAGTCATAGATGCTGGAGAGTGAGCTGTGTGTTGGGGTGCAGATCTCACCGGAGTCATGGATTCTGGGGAGTGAGCTGTGTGTGTGTTGGGGTGCAGATCTCACTAGTGTCATGGATGCTGGGGAGTGAGCTGTCTGTGTTGGAGTGCAGATCTCACTAGTACCATGGATGCTGGAGAGTGAGCTGTGTGTGTTGGGGTGCAGATCTCACTAGTGTCATGGATGCTGGGGAGTGAGCTGCGTGTGTTGGAGTGCAGATCTCACTAGTACCATGGATACTGGAGAGTGAGCTGTGTGTGTTGGGGTGCAGATCTCACCGGCGTCGTGGATACTGGAGAGTGAGTTGTGTGTGTTGGGGTGCAGATCTCACTAGTGTCATGGATGCTGGAGAGTCAGCTAGTATGTTGGGGTGCAGATCTTACCGATGTCATGGATACTGGAGAGTAAGCTGTGTGTATTGGGGTGCAGATCTCACTAGTACCATGGATACTGGAGAGTGAGCTGTGTGTGTTGGGGTGCAGATCTCACTAGTACCATGGATACTGGAGAGTGAGCTGTGTGTGTTGGGGTGCAGATCTCACCGGCGTCATGGATACTGAGAGTGAGCTGTGTGTGTTGGGGTGCAGATCTCACCGGTGTCATGGATACTGAGAGTGAGCTGTGTGTGTTGGGGTGCAGATCTCACCGACGTCATGGATAATGGAGAGTGAGCTGTGTGTGTTGGGGTGCAGATCTCACCGGCGTCATGGATACTGGAGAGTGAGCTGTGCGTATTGGGGTGCAGATCTCACTAGTACCATGGATACTGGAGAGTGAGCTGTGTGTGTTGGGGTGCAGATCTCACCGGCGTCATGGATACTGGAGAGTGAGCTGTGTGTGTTGGGGTGCAGATCTCACTAGTACCATGGATACTGGAGAGTGAGCTGTGTGTGTTGGGGTGCAGATCTCACCGGCGTCATGGATACTGAGAGTGAGCTGTGTGTGTTTTGGTGCAGATCTCACCGGCGTCATGGATACTGGAGAGTGAGCTGTGTGTGTTGGGGTGCAGATCTCACTGGCGTCATGGATACTGGAGTGTGAGCTGTGTGTGTTGGGGTGCAGATCTCACTAGTACCATGGATGCTGGAGAGTGAGCTGTGTGTGTTGGGGTGCAGATCTCACTGGCGTCATGGATACTGGAGTGTGAGCTGTGTGTGTTGGGGTGCAGATCTCACTAGTACCATGGATGCTGGGGAGTGAGCTGTGTGTGTTGGAGTGCAGATCTCACTAGTACCATGGATGCTGGAGAGTGAGCTGTGTGTGTTGGGGTGCAGATCTCACCGGTGTCATGGATACTGAGAGTGAGCTGTGTGTGTTGGGGTGCAGATCTCACCAGCATCATGGATAATGGAGAGTGAGCTGTGTGTGTTGGGGTGCAGATCTTACCGGCGTCATGGATACTGGAGAGTGAGCTGTGTGTGTTGGGGTGCAGATCTCACTAGTACCATGGATACTGGAGAGTGAGCTGTGTGTGTTGGGGTGCAGATCTCACCGGCGTCATGGATATTGGAGTGTGAGCTGTGTGTGTTGGGGTGCAGATCTCACCGGCGTCATGGATACTGGAGAGTGAGCTGTGTGTGTTGGGGTGCAGATCTCACTAGTACCATGGATACTGGAGAGTGAGCTGTGTGTGTTGGGGTGCAGATCTCACCGGCGTCATGGATACTGGACAGTGAGCTGTGTGTATTGGGGTGCAGATCTCACTAGTACCATGGATACTGGAGAGTGAGCTGTGTGTGTTGGGGTGCAGATCTCACCGGCGTCATGGATATTGGAGTGTGAGCTGTGTGTGTTGGGGTGCAGATCTCACCGGCGTCATGGATACTGGAGAGTGAGCTGTGTGTGTTGGGGTGCAGATCTCACTAGTACCATGGATACTGGAGAGTGAGCTGTGTGTGTTGGGGTGCAGATCTCACCGGCGTCATGGATACTGGAGTGTGAGCTGTCTGTGTTGGAGTGCAGATCTCACTGGTGTCATGGATGCTGGAGAGCAGGGCTTCTGTTAGAAATCATGGGGTACCATACAGCCTACCTGACAGGCCCCCCCCCCCTCCTTTTTTTTGGTTTTACATTTTTTTAACAGCCTTATTGGAGGGGCTTTGGTGAAGCATCAGTGGTCTAAACAGATCCCTAATGTCTCACATTTGGGACAGGGAAAGGGACTGAGGACAGAGCTTCCCCCGAGTACCTTTCTCTGCAGCCTCAGCTGCACTGGATAGTGAATGAAAGGGAAACGCTCTGAGGCTCCCTGTGCATTCACAGACAGAAGCATAGTAACCACAATTTACTATGGTTCAGTGATGAATGGACACAGTGAGTGATCGGTGCTAACCGCTCAGTGTGTTAATTCAGGAAAGGAAGGTGCCAGTAAATAGGACATATTTACCACACACACCCCCCCCCTCCTCTCTATCCTGAAACATCCCCCTGTGTGCCCTCAGCAGCTGTTGGCAGGAGAGAAGAAGAGGGAAGCTGGTAATGCTGCAGAGGAGGGGGGCACACAGGGAGGCCCACACAGCAGGGGGGGGTGGGGACGCAAATACCAATCCCCCTGCAGTGCAGCCAGAATAAAAAGAAGGAGAGCTGCAGGGGGAGCCACAAGAGTTGGCAATAAGCCAGTACAGCTATTACCCCTGACTACGGACTGATGTTGGCTCAAACTTGTCTTGCATACACACGGTCACACAAAGTTGTCGGAAAATCCGATCATTCTGAACGCGGTGACGTAAAACACGTACGTCGGGACTATAAACGGGGCAGTGGCCAATAGCTTTCATCTCTTTATTTATTCTGAGCATGCGTGGCACTTTGTGCGTCGGATTTGTGTACACACGATCGGAATTTCCGACAACGGATTTTGTTGTCGGAAAATTTTTATAACCTGCTCTCAAACTTTGTGTGTCGGAAAATCCGATGGAAAATGTGTGATGGAGCCTACACACGGTCGGAATTTCCGACAACAAGGTCCTATCACACATTTTCCTGTCGGAAAATCCGACCGTGTGTACGGGGCATAAGACTGGGATGCCATTAAAAGTCATGTGTGTATAAAGGCAGGTGTCCCAATAGATTCGACAAAATAGTGTATCTGTGCAGAACAGTCTGGCTTGCTTCTATTATTGTGGTATGCTCTACTAATAAATGAAGAAAAAGTTCTTTGGCTTCCCAACCCTTGGCACACCTTCTACCGGTCCAGTGAACTTATATAATTTCTTGCCCTAACAATTGAGAATGAAATATTTTTGCACTGAGTAACCAGATGAAACCTGCACACAAGTCTACATGTAAGATTCCCACAGCCCGGGAACAAGTCGTCTCTTGGAGGAAATATTTCCAGCAAGGTCCTGTAGAAGACGACCCAGTACTTTGCATGTTCCTTTGTACAGTATGCTGCGTAGATGGTGCCTCTACATCCTCTTAGTGCTGGTTATCCATGGCTTCTACATCAACCTGCAGCAGAGGAAGACCATCAACTTTTGGTAATGATGTCACTGCTTGTGTGCAATTAACCCCTATGGAGATGGCAGGCAATCCTGATTTTTATTTATTTATTGTTTTTTTATCTGTTCAAGGGCATACCTACTGAAATTTGATATCACTATTGAACTGCTTAGGCAAAATTTGTCAAAATTGTAAAAAAAAAAAAAAAAAATTATTTTTTTTCTTGATTTAGAGGGTGTGGTGTTTTCGGTATGTTTATAGAAGAATCATTTATATCATTTTGTGGGGGGGGGTTTGTGTTTGTATGTGCATTTTATTGTTGTTTGTGCACTGTCACTTTAACTACCTGCCGCCCGCGCTATACCTGAAAGACAGCTACAGTGCGGGTCTTAATTGCCGGGAGGGCGTCCATGGACTTCCTCCTGAGCAAGCGCTGGCTGCACGACCCTGCGGGTCGCGCGCGGCGAGCTCTGTGATCGCCGAGTCTATGAGACTCGGCTGATCACAGATCCGAGTAAGGGGTCGATCTCGACCCCTTACCACGTGATCAGCTGTCAGCCAATGATCGCTGAGCACGTGATGTAAACAGAAGCTCGGTATTCGTTTTATTTCCCAGTCACCGGCTTCTGTCAAAGGGACATCGGTCCCTCACACAGAAAGTCACGGCTGCATTTTCTGTGCCCACCAGTCTCAGCTGCCAGTGCCCACTGTACCACCTACCAGTGCCACCTATCAGTACCCACCAGTGCCACCTACCAGTGCCCGCAGTGCCACCCATCAATGCCCACCTGTGCTGCCAATCAATGCCCATCAGTGTCTCATAATCAGTACCACAGATCAGTGCTGCCTATCAGTGTCACCTACCAGTGGCTATTAGTGCCACCCATCAGTGCCACCTATCAGTGCCGCTTATTAGTGCCACCTATCATTGCCCTTCAGTGCCTCCCATCAGTGCCAACCATCAGTGCCACCTATCAGTGCCCATCAGTGCTGCCTATCAGTGCCCATCAGCGCAGCCTATCAGTGCTCATCAGTGAAGGAGAAAAATTACCTGTTTTCAAAATTTTATAACAAACTATGAAACAGTTTTGTTTTTTTTTTCTCAAAATTTTTGGTCCTTTTTTTTTTTTATTTAGCAAAAAAATAAATAAATACCACCAAAAGAAAGCTCTATCTGTGTGAAAAAAATGATAAAAATGTAATTTAGGTAAACTGTAGCACGACCACGCAATTGTCCTTCAAAGAGTGACAGCGCTGATAGCTGAAAAAAGGTCTGGGCAGGAAGGGCATTTAAGTGCAAGTGGTTAACTACTTGCCGACCGCCATCCGCAGTTGAACTGCGGCCAGGTGGCATGGCTGCGCGAATATACGTACCTGTACATTGTTTCGTGCACTAGCCCATGTGGGCGAGCGCCGATTGGCCAGAGGTGGAGCCAATGAGCGGGTCTGGTGGACGTGATGTCCACTGGCCACCCACAATCATTCTCCACAGAGGCAGAACAGGGATCTGCTTATGTAAACAAGGCAGGTCATCGTTCTGACAGGGGAGGGCACAGAGATCTTGTCTTCCTGCTAAGCAGGAAGACAGATCTTTGTGTTGTCCCAGTCAGTCCATCCCCCACACAGTTAGAAAACACTCCCGGGGGACACACTTAAAGTGGAGGTCCGCCCACCGCTGCAAAAATTAAAAACCAGCAGCTACACATACTGCAGCTGCTGGCTTTTAATTAAGTTCAATAGCCAGTGCGGCTCTTCTGCTTGATTCTGAGCATGCGTGGCACTTTGTGCGTCGGAATTGTGTACACACGATTTTGTTGGATTTTGTTGTCGGAAAATTTGAGATCCAGATCTCAAATTCTGTGCGACGGAAATTGCGATGGAAAATGTCCGATGGAGCCTACACACGGTCGGAATTTCCGACAAAAAGCTCCCGACCGTATGTACGGGGCATAACTGATCACTGTAATGTCACTGGTCCCCAAAAAAAATGTCACTGGTCCAATTTGTCCGCCGCAATGTTGCAGTCATGCTAAAAATCACTGATGGCCGCCATTACTAGTAAAGAAATAAATAAATAAAGTTCCATAAAAATATCCCATAGTTTGTAGACTCAATAACTTTTGCGCAAACCAATCAATATACACATATTGGCCTAAATTGATGAAGAAATTCAAATTTTTACATTTTTTTATTTGTTTTATAGCAGAAAGTAAAAAATATATATTTTTTTTTTTTCAAAATTGTCGCTCTTTTTTTGTTAATAGCGCAAAAAATAAAAACTGGTGGGCACTGATGTTGAGGCACTGATGAGGCTGCACTGATAGGTGACATTGATGGGCACTGATAGGTGGCACTGATGGGCGGCACTGATAGGTGACACTGATGGGCACTGATTGGCAGCACTGGTGGGCACAAATTGGCAGCACTGGTGGGCACTGTTGGGACTGCACTGATAGGTGACATTGATGGGCACTGATAGGTGGCACTGATGGGCAGCACTGATAGGTGACACTGATGGGCACTGATTGGCAGCACTGGTGGGCACGGTTGGGACTGCACTGAAAGCCAGGACACTGATAATCAGTGTACATGTCCCTTTTACATAAGCCAGTTATCGGCCCTCTTCTCCTCTCCTCACTCTGTCAGCGTGAGGAAAGGAGTGCCAATAACCGGCTTCTGTTTACATCCGTGATCAGCTGTGATTGGACACAGATGATCACGTGGTAGAGCCACTGATTTGCTCTTTACCTCAATCTGTGATCAGCAGTGTCCAGAGGGCACTGCGATCACAGAGTGTGCCGCCCGTGCCCCGCCGCAGGCGCGCGGCAGGTGTGATCACAGAAAGGCCATCATATGACAGCCTCCCAGAACTAGACATTCATGCTGTAGCTGTCAAGTAGCCTGACAGGGGTTTAACCATATCCCTTCTCAATCCAAATCCAAGAAAAAAAGTTTGGCTTGAAAATACATTTTAACACAACTTTGCAGTTTTTTTTTTTTTTTTTTTTTTTTTTTTTTAACAATTTCAGGAGGAGAAAGCCTCTTCTAAACACCTCGATTTCTAACTGTGAGAATGTGAGAAATATTATTTCAAAAATGCCATTGAAATCGTAAGTAATGAAGTCATTTCTCAAATAACAATATCATCACTTTGCTTCTGTGAGTGCAATTTTAGTTTGTACTTAATACCGTATTTATCGGCGTATAACACGCACCGGCGTATAACACGCACCTCAATTTAGGAGGGAATTTTAAGGAAAAAAAACTTTTAGGAGGGAAGTTGAAGGGAAAAAAACTTACATTTAAATGCCCATCATTGCAGCCTTCTCAGTGCAGCCTTGCCCAGTGCAGCCTTGTCAGTGCAGCCTTGTCAGTGCAGCCTTGCCAGTGCAGCCATGTCAGTGCAGCCTTGCCAGTGCAGCCATGTCAGTGCAGCCTTGCTAGTGCATCCATGTCAGTGCAGCCATGTCAGTGCAGCCTTGCTAGTGCAGCCATGTCAGTGCAGCCATGTCAGTGCAGCCATGTCAGTGCAGCCTTCCCCAGTGTCCAGTCCAGCCTTGCCCCAGTCCAGCCTTGCCCCAGTGCAGTCTTGCTGAAGCCTGTGAGCTTCAAAATCGCCGACCGCGATTTGAAATGGCGCCGCCGGCGCCGAAATACACAGAGCCGGTCCTCGGCTCTTCTCAGCGGCTCTCGTTTACTTTCGGGTTCCACTCGGACGGTGAGCGGAGCTATCCGAAACTAGCCGAGTATACTCGGCTAGGTTCGGGCGGCGCTCGAGTGAAACCGAAAGCCGCCGAGAAGAGCCGAGGACCGGCACTGTGTATTTCGGCGCCGGCGGCGCCATTTTCAAATCGCGGTCAGCGATTTTTTAATTCTGACAGGTCAGGATCGCAGGGGATCGGCGTATAACACGCACCCGCGATTTTCCCCTGATTTTAAGGGGAAAAAAGTGCATGTTATACGCCGATAAATACGGTATATATGTATGTTATATTATTATATTGTATATTATTATATGAGCCAAAACAACCCTTGTAGTCCAGATATAGATATAACATTTAGTTTACTGATCCTATTCATCTTTAGAATCTGCTTTGATATAATATGGTTACATTATTTTAACCTATATATTTTAACATATATTTTATTTTATTATTTTTATTTTATTTTTTTTAAGCCATTAAAGCGGTAGTAAACCCGCTGAATTTTTTTTCTTTCCCTACACCTGTAAGGCAAAAGGCATAATGAGCTAGTATGCACCGCATACTAGCTCATTATGAGATACTTGCCTTAGAACAAGGCGCCGGCATCTCACCCGGTCCACGCCGAGGGGAAATGTCTTCCGGGTATCGCGGCCCTGACGCTGTGAGTGGCCGGAGCCGCGAAGTCGTCACTCCCGCGCGTGCGCACGGGAGACTTCTTTCCGGCAAGGTCCGGAGTTTGCCGGGCTTTCAGCCGAGAATCCCCTGTGCGCACACGCCGCTGCAGTCAGCGGCTCATTGTGAGGGGAATATCTCCTAAACCGTACAGGTTTAGGAGATATTTTTTTTTACCTACAGGTAAGCCTTATTATAGGCTTACCTGTAGGTACTGTAAAAGTTTAAAAATAGGTATACAACCACTTTAACATTTGGTTTAATCATTTATTCTATGATCATTTATATATGAATTTATTATAATTATACTAATTTTTATACCTTCTGTTTTTACAATTTCTACATTTTTATATATACTTTTTCGTAGCAATAAATCTGCTATAGGGCTGTTGGCAAGCAGTTAAACAACATTATTAACCCATTCTCTTCCTTTCCCTTAATAGTCATTTTCTTTTTTTTTATCATCCTTATGTAAGCATTAAAATTTGAGTTTCTTCGTATTTGTTTTTTTGTCTCACAAAAGTTGTTTCTTCGTATTTGTAGCACTTAATTAAAAAAAAAAAAAGCTTTGTACCAGAAACATAATTCTAATGCCTTTATAAAAGGGACATATGGCAGGATAAAATTTATAGTTAAAGCTGTATTAAACCCAAAAACAAAAATGTAATACAGTATATTGCAGCTTACCATTTTTTTAAATGTGATGGCTGCATTTGTTTTTTATAGGCTTTTTTTATTTAGTTTCACCTGGAGATCTGACCAGTAACAAATTTCCTGTCTTAGGGTGTCTCCATTCCGAATAGGGGAGCAATGAAGACACCCTTGGACAGCATTGTAATGCCCCGTACACACGGTCGGACTTTGTTCGGACATTCCGACAACAAAATCCTAGGATTTTTTCCGACGTATGTTGGCTCAAACTTGTCTTGCATACACACGGTCACACAAAGTTGTCGGAAAATCCGATCATTCTGAACGCGGTGACGTAAAACACGTACGTCGGGACTATAAACGGGGCAGTGGCCAATAGCTTTCATCTCTTTATTTATTCTGAGCATGCGTGGCACTTTGTCCGTCGGATTTGTGTACACACGATCGGAATTTCCGACAACGGATTTTGTTGTCGGAAAATTTTATATCCTGCTCTAAAACTTCCGGTGGAAAATGTCCGATGGAGCCCACACACGGTCGGAATTTCCGACAACACGCTACGATCGGACATTTTCCATCGGAAAATCCAACCGTGTGTACGGGGCATTAGTCTGGCGGGAGGAGAGTTTTCGAAAATTTACATGGACTTGACTAACAAAATTAAAAAATATGTAAACCCAACATTTCATATTCCTGATATGTGGCTGCTGTACCATGTACTTGTATGAGAAATTCTCTGCAGCTGAGAACAGAGGGTATGTGATCACTTACAAAAAAAAAGGTGAAAAAGTATTTATATTTTTTTTTTTTTTTTTTACATGTTTTGCCTTTCATTTCTATTTTAAACTGAGTGGGTTGTTTTACAAGGTGAGGGTTCACATATACTTTAACGCTAAACTCCAGTGGACACTTTTGCAGCAGTAACAACAACATGTTTTTTTTTTTCCTTTTGTGATAAAGGTTTTACTTAAATGAATAAAAAGCTGTTCATTGTAAGCACCTCTGCCAAAGGTGAATGGTTTGCCTCAACCCTTTAACTGACACTTTTCCTGAACAGCTTGTTCTGTTAAAGGAAATTGAAAAACAGCAAATTTACTGGCAGGATCAACATGTTAATCTAAAGGGGAAAAAGCTTTAAAAAAGAAAACAAATGCAACCACCACATCTAAGAACTGACAAGCTGCAATATGGTCAGTTTTTCATTTCGGGGTTTAATATATAGATTTTTAACCCTAAAATATCTAGTTACATTTTAAATGAACTCTTATTCATTTATTTATTTACTTTTTTTTTTTTTTTTACTATTTTAATTGGCATTTTTTTGTGTAGCAATATATTAAAGTGCTTGTGGGGAATCCTTGCCTTGGGTGCCACAGGACCTTGTCCCGGCACTGCTCACAAGATTGGAAAAGTATGCCTGATATAATATAGACTTTTAAAATATTTTTTACTCTTTCTCGAGTTCCTCTAAACATTACAAGTGTTGTATACGGGTAACAGGTTCCTTTTATTTTCTTCTTTCCACATAGAGTTAAAACCAATGACTTCAAGAGGTTTGTTAATGAACTGAGGCATTGTCCATGGCAATACAACGAGTCTGAACATAATAGGCTTAAGTGAGTATTCCCTGTAATGTTTTCCCGCTAAAACTTCTTTCCTGAAGACTAAGAACCATAGGTGTGCGCAGCCTATTGCATTAGGGTGTGCACCCCAAAGCTCAAACACGCGTGCGTGTGCGTATGTATGTATGTATGTATGTATGTGTAATATACACACACACACACACACACACACACCCTTATAAATAAATGTAAAAAAACATTTTAAAATGTATTAAAATATGGATGTGTTAGTAGGGCAGAGGTTGGTGTCAGTAGTTTTTTATTATTCTATTTTTGTAATATTTTTGACAATTTTTTTTTTAGGAGCCCCATTGAGTGGCTTTGGTGAAACATCAGCAGGGGGAATCTGCGCCGTATGGTGTGATTAGGGTGTGCCTGGGCACACCCGGCACACCCCCTGTGCACGCCTATGCTAAGAACGTACTATGAACACTGAATGAGGTTCATGGCCCCGCCCCCTAAAGGGGCGCCCTTCATTCATAGTGTGGCCACATAGTGTGCACATTTTGCCCTTCATTCATAGTGTATTCATGCAGAGAGCAGTGGAGACCAGTAGAGGACAGCCACAAGCTAGATGAGAGGCAAAGATGAATACCCGGTGCATCACACGACTGGCTTGCTGACGTGAAAACGATTATTAATAATTAAAAGAGCAACAGGAGTTGTTGCAGCTGTTTAGTAGCAAGTACAACTCGTTGGTACGGGCCCGGGCCCCTAAACCAACCAGCTATTACCTTACGGTAATGTAACACCAGGGCTTTTTTTCTGGCAGAACGTTCCAGAATGGCGTCAGTGAGGGAGAAGCACTCTCTGTATACTATTGTTTTAGTAAGGCGGACATGGAATAAGCCAATTCAGCTTACTTTGTTCCAGCTGCAGCCTGATAGAGGGGAAGGGGGAGTAATATCATCTGCACTCCGCCTCTCCCGGCAGACTGAATGCTGGTTTGGGCGCCAGTCACAGCTCAGCCATGCGGAAGAGCTGCACTGCCTGTAGCCTGATAAAACGTATGTCAAGGGCGCTCAGAGTGTCAGGACCAGGCAGATAGTGTCTTTATTGGATGGATGAAGTGGTCTTCAAACACTTAGGGCTGCACTCAAAGAGGGGAGCAATCTCTAATAGAAAACAAATAAAAGAAAAAAGGCACCTCTAAGTGCAGAATTCAAACTTTTAATATCCCCAAACAAGATTAAAAACACTTACAGAATCAAGGATAAGAAGAGGCATAACATGGATGTATGAAGCAGGTGATCCGGCATCAGGAGGTCCCAGTGTATCACAGCTTTCCAGGGATAATGATATGCAGCAGCAGAAGGTCCCAGGATAACCAGCAGGTGAACACCCCAGGCTCTGGGAACACTGGTGAAGCAATCGTGTTGTCTTAGTCAGCGTGGAGCATGAATCCTGGAAATGATGTCAGCGGAAGGGGACAACAACCAGCAAAATGAGACACGTTTCGGAACTACTGATTGGTTCCTTCTTCAAGCCAATGACAACAGATTTGTAGAAGCTGAGCTTCTTATAGTCTAAGCTGGAGCTGTGGGTGGGGCTATGGGCGGTGATAAGGGAAGAAAAACAATGCTGCAGCAGCCCAGGAAGTAGTGTGATCCATGGGCATAGAACTGCACAGTACACATAAAGACAGCGCGGGATGCAGCCCGCACACGAAAAACGGCAAGACATATACAGCAGAACATTACAAAAGTACATATAAGGAAAGGAACTTGAAATCAATGAAAAAATATAAAACGGAACAAAACAGTCAAACCGTACATTGCTCCTCAATAGCAGATGCCAATAAAAATTAATCGTTTAAAAGACTATCACTGGATTAATATTTGGGGATAACAAACAGAATAAAGTACATAGGTATACATGCGTGTGCATGCATGCGCGCACAAGAAATAACCACAAACGCAAAAAAAACGCATAGATGCAAAAAAACCGCATAGATGAAAAAAAATAAATAATAAAAAAAAAAGCGCACACAAACGTCTGTTGGATGAATCATTATGCGCACACGCATAAACACACACACATGTACAAATCCTATAAGAAAAACAGAATACAATTGACCAATGGAGGACATACCTAAGGGGAATATGGGCCCTGTATAATGAGCATACATATGAAAATGAGGATGTAATGGTGAATGAAGTTCTAAAGTATGGCACTGATTTCAAAATCCTCATTTAACCCTCCAGGGGCCAAAACATTCAAAGAGGAAATCCAATACATCTCTCTGTGGCAAAGCTTTCAGAAACGCTCAGCTGGGGGGAGGTCTCTAGGCATCGCCTCAATAACCCAAACCATTAGACCATCAGTGGATTTGTTATGGTATTCGAGATGTGTGTGTCTATCTGGTATTTGATTATGAGTGTCTAATCCATCAGTAATGAAACGGCGATTTCATTACTGATGAATTAGACACTCATAGTGTCCCTAGGCACTATCTCGAATACCATAACAAATCCACTAATGGTCTAGAGACCTCCCCCCAGCTGAGCGTTTCCGAAAGCTTTGCCACAGAGAGATGTATTGGATTTCCTCTTTGAATGTTTTGGCCCCTGGAGGGTTAAATGAGGATTTTGAAATCAGTACCATACTTTAGAACTTCATTCACCATTACATCCTCATTTTCATATGTATGCTCATTATGCAGTGCCCATATTCCCCTTAGGTATATCCTCCATTGGCCAATTGTATTTTGTTATTCCTATAGGATGTGTGCATGTGTGTGTGTGTGTGTGTGTGTGTGTGTGTATGCGTGTGCGCATAATGATTCATCCAACGGACGTTTGTGTGCGCTTTTTTTTTTTTTTTCATCTATGCTTTTTTTGCATCTATGCGGTTTTTGCATTTTTTTTTTTTTTTTTTTGCATCTGTGGTTATTTCTTGTGCGCGCATGCATGCACGCGCATGTATACCTATGTACTTTATTCTCTTTGTTATCCCCAAATATTGATCTAGTGATCGTCTTTTAAACAATTAATTTTTAGTGGCTTCTGCTATTGGGGAGCAATGTACGGTTTGACCGTTTTGTTCCATTTTATATTTTTTCATTGATTTCAAGTTCCTTTCCTTATATGTACTTTTGTAATGTTCTGCTGTATATGTCTTGGATCACACTACTTCCTGGGCTGCTGCAGCATTGTTTTTCTTCCCTTATCACTGCCCATAGCCCCACCCACAGCTCTGCCCTTAAACTATAAGAAGCTCAGCTTCTACAAACCTGTTGTCATTGGCTTGAAGAAGGAACCAATCAGTAGTTCCGAAACGTGTCCCATTTTGATTACATATTTCCTGTTTGCGGTCCATGCTGGTTGTTGTCCCCTCCCGCTGACGTCATTTCCAGGATTCATGCTCCACGCTGATTCAGACGACGCGATTGCTTCACCAGTGTTCCCAGAGCCTGGGGTGTTCACCTGCTGGTTATCCTGGGACCTTCTGCTGCTGCATATCATTATCCCTGTAAAGCTGTGATACACTGGGACCTCCTGATGCCGGATCACCTGCTTCATACATCCATGTTATGCCTCTTCTTATCCTTGATTCTGTAAGTGTTTTTAATCTTGTTTAGGGGTATTAAAAGTTTTAATTCTGCACTTAGAGGCGCCTTTTTTTTTTATTTACTGCCTGTAGCCTTTCTGATTGACTGCTCACTGTGGACCGGAGACTAGTTGTTATATTTTTGATAAATTGACAATGTTGCTGGATGTGGGCCTGTGCTGTAACTGTTTGTTTGTTGGATTGGGCTGTGACTATCGCTTTGTTGGATTGGGCGATCTCTTTTCTGGATGGGGATGTCTCTTTGCTGGATTGGGCTGTCTCTTTGCTATATGGGGATGTCTCTTTGCTACATGGGGATGTTTGTTTGCTGGATTAGGATGTTTCTTTGCTGTATACATGGGGATGTCTCTGCTGGGTTAAGCTGTCTCTTTGCTAGATTGGGATGTCTCTTTGTTGAATATGATATCCCTTTGCTGGATGGGGATGTCTCTTTGCTGGATTGGGCTGTCCTTCTGCTATATGGTGATGTCTCTTTGCTGGATTGGGATGCCTCTTTGCTGAATATATGGGGATGTCTCTGCTGGATTGGGCCGGCTCTTTGCTGCATTGGGCTGTCTCTTTGCTGAATATATGGGGCTGTCGGATTCTGTGGGATGGCCAGTGGGACAGCCAGTGGGCGGGCCATGGAAAATGTTGGTGGTCAGGCCGGGAGGGGGGGGCAGGTCTAGATTGGGATGTCTCTTTGTTGAATATATGGGAATATCCCTTTGCTGGATGGGGATGTCTCTTTTCTGGATTGGGCTGTTCTTTTGCTATATGGGGATGTCTCTTTGCTGGATTGGGATGTCTCTTTGCTGAATATATGGGGATGTCTCTACTGGATTGGTCCAGCTCTTTGCTGGATTGGGCTGTCTTTTTGCTGTATATATGGGGCTGTCAGATTCTGTGGGATGGTCAGTGGGACAGCCAGTGGGTGGGCCATGGAAAATGTTGGTGGTCAGGCCGGGGGGGGGGGGGGGCAGGTCTAAAGCTGTGTAAGGGGCCCCAAATTTTAGATGGCTGCCCTGCGAATGAGCAGAGTGGTTTCACCAAAAAACAACAGCTAAATTTAGTCTTAGAAAGTTTATGGTTAAGTGATATACTTTATTGGCTAATTTAAGTTAATAAGTTATGAGATGATTATCATATCAGTGCTCACATGGTAATCATATGGTTTTGTAAATAAACAAAGCATTAGGATTAGCATTATGGTTATCATTAAGTTAGTGTTATATTTGGCTTTAGAGTTACTGTTACTGTGTAATAGGTGTGACAAACCAGTAATCATAGAGTACAAGTAGAATATAAATTATTTATAATAGGGTAGGATAAAACAGCCAATGCATTTTGGGGGCTCTGATGATCCCCTCATCATCAGGGTTACAACACACAAGTAAAAGAACAAAAGGTTCATATGACAAAATCAAATATGGCTAAACTTATTACTGTATAAATTAAAATAACGTATATGAATAAGTTATAGTAACGTATCTTTAAATATTCTATTAGTTATAGGTTAATGAAAAACTGTTATACCAGAATAGGAATAACTCTCATTATTCTAACTTAAAAACAATATTTATGATGACTATGGTTAACTATAATTGGGTTAAAACTAGCTTGGAGCTATGGTACATAATAACATTTCACATTTAAAAAAAAAAAAAAAAACTTCCCAAAATATATGAAGTAGAAAGGGTCAGCATTAGTGTTGGTATTAGGGTTAGGATTGCGGAAAGCTTTAGAGTTAGCTTTAGGCTTAGAGTTAGGGTTCCTGGCATCATGTTCTCAGTTAATGGGTGGCCATTCTGGCACAATAATATGTTCAGGATAGTTTAAATATAATTTTGTAACATTATTTTTGCCAGCTTAATCCTAAATTCTTTAAAAATAACCAAAAAAACATAATTTTGCCTTCTCAATTGGCTTCAGTGCATTTGGCCAAAATGACAAACTCACAACTTCACTCATCCTTATTCTCCACTCTATAAACATCTAAAAGAATAGATTTAGGCACCCATGTTTCAGAGGGATGGCACATTTTTAGGACGTTCCTCTAGAAGCCCCCTTGTTTTTAAGAACATTATATGGGGAAGATATATGATTGATTATGACATGGATAATAAACTGTGAATTACACAGCTACCTTGGCTGTTATAAACTGTGACTCTTTGACAGATTGGCATTAGGAAATTGCTGCAATGCACGACACATGTTAGTGGTCACCCAGGACAATGCTCCTCTTGGACAAAAACTGAAGTACGAGACAAACCCTGGCAAAAAAATTGCAATAACAAAGGAGATTTTTAGAATGCTGCCAAAGGTAAGTCGGTCATCATGTATTACTTATTTGATATATTTTTTTTAATATTTATTACATTTATATTAACTGTTTATTTTAACAAATTTGTTAATATTTGTTAAAGTTGTCTACACAATAGAACATACTAAAGGAGGTCCATATGACCGGTTTTAGCTGTGGGCTCATGCTGAAGGTTGGGGTCTAAGACGTTTCAAACCTTTCCCAGAGTTGTTGTTGTTATCTCAAAGAACACCTTTTGAAGATTAACCCAGCTTTGATAGTTAACATACACTCACCTTTTGAGCAACATTTGTCAAATCATCGATCGTACTGAGAATTCCCATACAAATGTTCTTATGAGCGTTTGGTCGAAAATCTAATAGTATATGGCCAGCTTTACAATTTATAGTGTACAGCAGCAGCTAAGAGGCCATCTCGCCAAACCATTCATTTCAACAACAGTCTTCTAATAAGATGTGTATTTTTGTATTTTATGCATGTTGTTTACCTGTAAAAAGCTCCCTTGTGTAGACATCCAAAAACCCTAAAACTCCTGCAGAATATTACCATTTTGTGAGGTCAGCAGCCTCCACTGGCTCACCAGAGTATTCTCCTCCGGTCCTTCCGTGGATGCTACATAAAAGGTGTTGTAGGGAGGTGGGGGGTGGAGTTTATCCAGCAAAGAAACTTTAGATACCCCAGGAGGGGAGAGAACTGTAGGGGCTGTGATATATACAGTAATATATATATATATATATATATATATATATATATATATATATATATATAATATATTTATACATTTTAAAGTCATTACAGATTCCCATTAATTCTTTCTATGTGTTTTTAGATTTCTCCATTCCTCAGGAAGCCCTTCAAGACCTGTGCTGTGGTTGGTAATGGTGGCATTTTACAGAACAGTCTCTGTGGGGAAGATATTGACAGAATGGATTTTGTGTTCAGGTGAGCAATGGACAGTGCTAGGTAGGTAGATTGGTAGATTGTACATTATACAGCATTAGAATGTGCAGTGGACCATGGCAGATTCTCAGCCTGGGTTATGTGGTCTACCTCCAACCAATGAATAGCTTGCCCCATTATGGCCGAGCATTGATCACATGGGAACATGGGAAGTCTGACCGTGTAAAGCCAACTCCATGATGGCAACTGCCATACTTCTTTTTGGTGAGTGAGAAATGCCATTAAAGAAAAGTCGTAGAGTGCTTCTGGTCATTAAAATGTCTTCTTTTTTGGTACCTATATATAATATATATAGAATCTCCAATGCAAATGCCTTCTTTTGGGACTGTGGCTTGGAAAGATGGCTCTGTCTGTGGTAGATTTGTAGGAGGATACATTGACTGAAGAGGATACATTGAATGAGGCCATGCGTCATCGGCCTGGCATCAACAGACTCAAAAAACCCTTCTGAGTTCAGCAGCCACAAAGAACACCTCTCTAGAAGGTCCAGTGCTATCTCATATATTGAAACTAATGACATATTAATGCAACAGTCACATGATCTGAATATTTGAGAGATAAACCCACATCCAGGTTAACCACATATGTCTACTGGGAAGACAACTAAGATTTAAAAACTTGGTTCAATTGTCATTACTCTCTTCACCACAATCCTACAGAGATAAGCATCATTCGGAGTGCCCAGTCCTTCTCTATTCTTGAATTTTCATAGGCAAGATTGTTATAGTTCAGCTGTGCTAAGCATACATACAACTGCTGTGAAGGAATGTAAATGTCCAGTCTTAATTTTTATCATTATATAGACTTTTTTGTTGAATTTTTTTTAATTTGATTTGAAGTATATGTATAGTCAAATGCCCTGTACACACGGGCAGACTTTTCGGTAACAAAGGTCCAACGGTCTTTCTGACGGACTTTCGACGGACTTTTGACGGACTTACGGCGGACTTTTGAACGAACGGATTTGCCTACACATGATCACACCAAAGTCCGACGGATTTGTACGTGATGACGTACGACCGGACTAAAATAAGGAAGTTCATAGCCAGTAGCCAATAGCTGCCCTAGCGTCAGTTTTCGTCCGTCGGACTAGCATACAGACGACCGGATTTCTCTATAGGAACTGAGTCCGGTGGAGTTCCGACGTAAAGATTTGAAACATGTTCCAAATCTAAAGTCTGTCAGATTTTGGACAGAAACAGTCTGCTGAAGGTCCGATGAAGCCCACACACGGTCGGATTGTCTGCCGGATTCGGTCCAGTCCGGTCGAAAAGTCCGCTTGTGTATACAGGGCATTAATCTTCTTCTTTTTTTTTTTTTTTTGAGGTTTTGGATGGAGTGTGGAAGGGTTAGAAATTGTCAGAAATAGTTTTTATTGATGATCCACCTCCCCCTTTCATTTGTCTGGTTGACCATTGTCACTAGGACCACTAGAACTGTCAGTAGAACAGTAAAAGAAATGTTACAATGAGGGCAGCTGTCCTGGTGGCAATGGTCTAAAAGAGAATTTGCCTTTCTTTGGAAAGATCTTTATTACTTTCTGTTGTGTCTTGAGGCAGAAAGTAAAAGAAAATCTCCCCAAGGGGACATAGATGGCAAAAACAGAACTTGGGATAAGAGGTGAATTCCCCTCACTTTGAAGTAGAGCTGTACGATTAATCACGGAGAATCGTTATCACGATCACAACTCCGGATTTGAGCGATTCTGACCATTTGTTGTAAGAATGTGAGTGAGCTGCAAAGCACGTGCCGCGCACCGATCGATGGTGTCCCCGGGATGTTGCCTTTTTCCCTGTTTAGGAGGCGGAGCAGAGGGGAAGCCGTCGGAGCCAACGTGAAATGTCTGACGTCACTCATTAATCGCTCTCAATCAATCTCTCAATCGCTCTCAATCAATCAGTCTCTCTCTATCAATCTATCTTTATCAATCTCTATCAATTTCTCTCGTCTCTATCAATTTCTCTCTCTCTCCTAAAAAAAAATTTGTTAAAGAAATAAAAAAAAAAACAATAAAAAAAAAATTAAGTTCCCCGCGAGCTTGCACGCAGAACTATATATATATATGTGGCAAAAAGGAAAGGGGAGGGGGGGAGAAATTGCGCTCGGTGTTCAATTTAAAAACTGAAAAACGTGAAGTGAGTCCTGCAGCTAAAACACAATAACCCCAATACAAGGGCACACAAAATGAACAATAGATAAAATAGTGTAGAGCTGGACTAAAAATACGCATATAATGATATATGCAAGTGGACGGGGCCCATAAATGTGTAAATAAAGTGACTAGTGAATAAAGACCATATAACATTCAGTCTAAAATGATCAAGTGCATGTATAGTGACACTAAAGATTAATCAAGTGCACCTGCATATATTTAAAAAACAAGAAGTGATATGAGAGTAAATGTAAAAGTGGCAAACTTCAGGTGAATAAAATGAACCAATGTGACAGCAAAATGAATGAAAAATATATTATATCAACACAAGACATCTAATCACTAATAGTGCTAATAAATCCTAATGCTTAGTGATCGCACATGAAAAGGAAATTAAAATGAATATATAAACAGTCCCAAAAAAATCAAAAGAACAGGTCCCAAAGCGTAGTGACACTCCAACACAGAATCTGGTTCAGTGTTCCACCGCAGCTGTTGCCCACCACCAAGGGAAAAAAGGTTGGAGGCTTACCGGACAGCCTGCGACCACCCTTATTCAGGGGGGTCAAAACAGGCTCAGTAGAAATATGTGGGTCCAGATGATATCCTCACCAATAATCTCCAGGTGTTCTCCAGGTATCTTTTATGGCAAGCCAAGAGGGGCTTCCAAACGGGGTGCAGCTAGGACTTGACCACAAGATGCAGCAAAGAATTGGCCACAAATAACCCCAGAAAAAGAAAAAGATACTCCAATAGTGCAGAACGATCTGGCCAGTTTATTAAAAGTTTATACAAACAACTAGATTTAAAAAGCAAAGTTCTGACGGGGAGAAAAAAAAAAAAAAAAAAAAAAAAACTTTGCTTTTTAACCACTTAAGGACCGCCTAACGCCGATTTACGTCGGCAAGGCGGCACGGGCAGGCAAAATCACGTACATGTACGTGATTTGCCTCTCGCGGGTGGGGGGTCCGATCGGACCCCCCCCCGGTGCCCGAAGCGGTCCCGTTCTGTTCCCCGGCGATCCGAGATGAGGGGGAGGCCATCCGTTCGTGGCCCCCCCCTCGCGATCGCCGCCGGCCAATGGGAACACTCCTTTGCTGCTGTATGCTAAACAGCAGCAAAGGAAATGATGTCATCTCCCCTCGGCTCGGTATTTTCCGTTCCAGCGCCGAGGGGAGAAGACATCAATGTGAGTGCACAACACACTACACACACAGTAGAACATGCCAGGCATACAAAACACCCCGATCCCCCCCCCGATCGCCCCCCGATCCCCCCCCAATCACCCCCCCCCCCTGTCACAAACTGACACCAGCAGGTTTTTTTTTTTTTTTTTTCTGATTACTGCATAGTGTCAGTTTGTGACAGTTACAGTGTTGGGACAGTGAATATTACCCCCCTTTAGGTCTAGGGTACCCCCCTAACCCCCCCTAATAAAGTTTTAACCCCTTGATCACCCCCTGTCACCAGTGTTGCTAAGCGATCATTTTTCTGATCGCTGTATTAGTGTCGCTGGTGACGCTAGTTAGTGAGGTAAATATTTAGGTTCGCCGTCAGCGTTTTATAGTGACAGGGACCCCCATATACTACCTAATAAATGTTTTAACCCCTTGATTGCCCCCTAGTTAACCCTTTCACCACTGATCACCGTATAACCGTTACGGGTGACGCAGGTTAGTTCGTTTATTTTTTATAGTGTCAGGGCACCCGCCGTTTATTACCTAATAAAGGTTTAGCCCCCTGATCGCCCGGCGGTGATATGCGTCGCCCCAGGCAGCGTCAGATTAGCGCCAGTACCGCTAACACCCACGCACGCAGCATGCGCCTCCCTTAGTGGTATAGTATCTGATCGGATCAATATCTGATCTGATCAGATCTATACTAGCGTCCCCAGCAGTTTAGGGTTCCCAAAAACACAGTGTTAGCGGGATCAGCCCAGATACCCGCTAGCACCTGCGTTTTGCCCCTCCGCCCAGTCCACCCAAGTGCAGTATCGATCGATCACTGTCACTTACAAAACACTAAACGCATAACTGCAGCGTTCGCAGAGTCAGGCCTGATCCCTGCGATCGCTAACAGTTTTTTTGGTAGCATTTTGGTGAACTGGCAAGCAAGCACCAGGCAGCGTCAGGTTAGCGCCAGTACCGCTAACACCCACGCACGCACCGTACACCTCCCTTAGTGGTATAGTATCTGATCGGATCAATATCTGATCCGATCAGATCTATACTAGCGTCCCCAGCAGTTTAGGGTTCCCAAAAACGCAGTGTTAGCGGGATCAGCCCAGATACCTGCTAGCACCTGCGTTGTGCCCCTCCGCCCGGCCCAGCCCAGCCCACCCAAGTGCAGTATCGATCGATCACTGACACTTACAAGGCACTAAACGCATAACTGCAGCGTTCGCAGAGTCAGGCCTGATCCCTGCGATCGCTAACAGTTTTTTTGGTAGCATTTTGGTGAACTAGCAAGCACCGGCCCCAGGCAGCGTCAGGTTAGCGCCAGTACCGCTAACACCCACGCACGCAGCATACGCCTCCTTTAGTGGTATAGTATCTGAACGGATCAATATCTGATCCGATCAGATCAGATCTATACTAGCGTCCCCAGCAGTTTAGGGTTCCCAAAAACGCAGTGTTAGCGGGATCAACCCAGATACCTGCTAGCACCTGCGTTTTGCCCCTCCGCCCGGCCCAGTCCAGCCCACCCAAGTGCAGTATCGATCGATCACTGTCACTTACAAAACACTAAACACATAACTGCAGCGTTCGCAGAGTCAGGCCTGATCCCTGCGATCGCTAACAGTTTTTTTGGAAGCTTTTTATTGAACTGGCAAGCACCAGCGGCCTAGTACACCCCGGTCGTAGTCAAACCAGCACTGCAGTAACACTTGGTGACGTGGCGAGTCCCATAAGTGCAGTTCAAGCTGGTGAGGTGACAAGCACAAGTAGTGTCCCGCTGCCACCAAAAAGACAAACACAGGCCCGTCGTGCCCATAGTGCCCTTCCTGCTGCATTCGCCAATCCTAATTGGGAACCCACCACTTCTGCAGCGCCCGTACTTCCCCCATTCACATCCCCCAACGAAATGCAGTCGGCTGCATGAGAGGCATTTTTATGTGCTCCCGAGTACCCCTACCCAACGAACCCCCCCCAAAAAGATGTTGTGTCTGCAGCAAACGCGGATATAGGCGTGACACCCGCTATTATTGTCCCTTCTGTCCTGACAATCCTGGTCTTTGCATTGGTGAATGTTTTGAACGCTACCATACACTAGTTGAGTATTAGCGTAGGGTACAGCATTGCACAGACTAGGCACACTTTCACAGGGTCTCCCAAGATGCCATCGCATTTTGAGAGACCCGAACCTGGAACCGGTTACAGTTATAAAAGTTAGTTACAAAAAAAGTGTAAAAAAAAAAAAAATATATATAAAATAAAAAAAAATAGTTGTCGTTTTATTGTTCTCTCTCTCTATTCTCTCTCTCTATTGTTCTGCTCTTTTTTTACTGTATTCTATTCTGCAGTGTTGTTATTGTTATTGTTATTGTTATTATGTTTTATCATGTTTGTTTTTCAGGTATGTAATTATTTATACTTTATTGTTTACTGTGCTTTATTGTTAACCATTTTTTTGTCTTCAGGTACGCCATTCACAACTTTGAGTGGTTATACCAGAATGATGCCTGCAGGTTTAGGTATCATCTTGGTATCATTCTTTTCAGCCAGCGGTCGGCTTTCATGTAAAAGCAATCCTAGCGGCTAATTAGCCTCTAGACTGCCTTTACAAGCCGTGGGAGGGAATGCCCCCCCCCCCCCACCGTCTTCCGTGTTTTTCTCTGGCTCTCCTGTCTCAACACGGAACCTGAGAATGCAGCCGGTGATTCAGCCAGCTGACCATAGAGCTGATCAGAGACAAGAGTGGCTCCAAACATCTCTATGGCCTAAGAAACCGGAAGCTACGAGCATTTTATGACTTAGATTTCGCCGGATGTAAATAGCGCCATTGGGAAATTGGGGAAGCATTTTATCACACCGATCTTGGTGTGGTCAGATGCTTTGAGGGCAGAGGAGAGATCTAGGGTCTAATAGACCCCAATTTTTTCAAAAAAGAGTACCTGTCACTACCTATTGCTATCATAGGGGATATTTACATTCCCCGAGATAACAATAAAAATGATTTAAAAAAAAAAAAAATGAAAGGAACAGTTTAAAAATAAGATAAAAAAGCAAAAAAATAATAAAGAAAAAAAAAAAAAAAAGCACCCCTGTCGCCCCCTGCTCTTGCGCTAAGGCGAACGCAAGCGGCGGTCTGTCGTCAAACGTAAACAGCAATTGCACCATGCATGTGAGGTATCGCCGCGAAGGTCAGATCGAGGGCAGTAATTTTTGCAGTAGACCTCCTCTGTAGATCTAAAGTGGTAACCTGTAAAGGCTTTTAAAGGCTTTTAAAAATGTATTTATTTTGTTGCCACTGCACGTTTGTGCGCAATTGTAAAGCATGTCATGTTTGGTATCCATGTACTCGGTCTAAGATCATCTTTTTTATTTCATCAAACATTTGGGCAATATAGTGTGTTTTAGTGCATTAAAATTTAAAAAAGTGTGTTTTTTCCCCAAAAAATGCGTTTGAAAAATCGCTGCGCAAATACTGTGTGAAAAAAAAAAATGAAACACCCACCATTTTAATCTGTAGGGCATTTGCTTTAAAAAAATATATAATGTTTGGGGGTTCAAAGTAATTTTCTTGCAAAAAAAAAAAAACTTTTTCATGTAAAAAATAAGTGTCAGAAAGGGCTTTGTCTTCAAGTGGTTAGAAGAGTGGGTGATGTGTGACATAAGCTTCTAAATGTTGTGCATAAAATGCCAGGACAGTTCAAAACCCCCCCAAATGACCCCATTTTGGAAAGTAGACACCCCAAGCTATTTGCTGAGAGGCATGTCGAGTCCATGGAATATTTTATATTGCGACACAAGTTGCGGGAAAGAGACAAATTTTTTTTTTTTTTTTTTTTTTTTTGCACAAAGTTGTCACTAAATGATATATTGCTCAAACATGCCATGGGAATATGTGAAATTACACCCCAAAATACATTCTGCTGCTTCTCCTGAGTACGGGGATACCACATGTGTGAGACTTTTTGGGAGCCTAGCCGTGTACGGGACCCCGAAAACCAAGCACCGCCTTCAGGCTTTCTAAGGGGCGTGAATTTTTGATTTCACTCTTCACTGCCTATCACAGTTTCGGAGGCCATGGAATGCCCAGGTGGCACAAAACCCCCCCAAATGACCCCATTTTGGAAAGTAGACACCCCAAGCTATTTGCTGAGAGGTATAGTGAGTATTTTGCAGACCTCACTTTTTGTCACAAAGTTTTGAAATTTGAAAAAAGAAAAAAAAAAAAAGTTTTTTCTTGTCTTTCTTCATTTTCAAAAACAAATGAGAGCTGCAAAATACTCACCATGCCTCTCAGCAAATAGCTTGGGGTGTCTACTTTCCAAAATGGGGTCATTTGGGGGGGGTTTGTGCCACCTGGGCATTCCATGGCCTCCGAAACGGTGTTAGGCAGTGAAGAGTAAAATCAAAAATTCACGCCCTTAAAAACGCTGAAGGCGGTGATTGGTTTTCGGGGCCCCGTACGCGGCTAGGCTCCCAAAAAGTCCCACACATGTGGTATCCCCATACTCAGGAGAAGCAGCTAAATGTATTTTGGGGTGCAATTCCACATAGGCCCATGGCCTGTGTGAGCAATATATCATTTAGTGACAACTTTGTGCAAAAAAAAAAAAAAAAGTGTCACTTTCCCGCAACTTGTGTCAAAATATAAAATATTCCATGGACTCAATATGCCTCTCAGCAAATAGCTTGGGGTGTCTACTTTCCAAAATGGGGTCATTTGGGGGGGGGTTGTGCCACCTGGGCATTCCATGGCCTCCGAAACTGTGATAGGCAGTGAAGAGTGAAATCAAAAAGTTACACCCTTAGAAATCCTGAAGGCGGTGATTGGTTTTCGGGGTCCCATACGCGGCTAGGCTCCCAAAAAGTCCCACACATGTGGTATCCCCGTACTCAGGAGAAGTAGCTGAATATATTTTGGGGTGCAATTCCACATAGGCCCATGGCCTGTGTGAGCAATATATCATTTAGTGACAACTTTTTGTAAATATTTTTTTTTTTTTGTCATTATTCAATCACTTGGGACAAAAAAAATAAATATTCAATGGGTTCAACATGCCTATCAGCAATTTCCTTGGGGTGTCTACTTTCCAAAATGGGGTCATTTGGGGGGGTTTTGTACTGCCCTGCCATTTTAGCACCTCAAGAAATGACATAGGCAGTCATAAACTAAAAGCTGTGTAAATTCCAGAAAATGTACCCTAGTTTGTAGACGCTATAACTTTTGCGCAAACCAATAAATATACGCTTATTGACATTTTTTTTACCAAAGACATGTGGCCGAATACATTTTGGCCTAAATGTATGACTAAAATTGAGTTTATTGGATTTTTTTTATAACAAAAAGTAGAAAATATCATTTTTTTTCAAAATTTTCGGTCTTTTTCCGTTTATAGCGCAAAAAATAAAAACTGCAGAAGTGATCAAATACCATCAAAAGAAAGCTCTATTTGTGGGAAGAAAAGGACGCAAATTTCGTTTGGGTACAGCATTGCATAACCGCGCAATTAGCAGTTAAAGCGACGCAGTGCCAAATTGGAAAAAGACCTCTGGTCCTTAGGCAGCATAATGGTCCGGGGCTCAAGTGGTTAAATCTAGTTGTTTGTATAAACTTTTAAAAAACTGGCCAGATCGTTCTGCACTATTGGAGTATCTTTTTCTTTTTCTGGGGTTATTTGTGGCCAATTCTTTGCTGCATCTTGTGGTCAAGTCCTAGCTGCACCCCGTTTGGAAGCCCCTCTTGGCTTGCCATAAAAGATACCTGGAGAACACCTGGAGATTATTGGTGAGGATATCATCTGGACCCACATATTTCTACTGAGCCTGTTTTGACCCCCCTGAATAAGGGTGGTCGCAGGCTGTCCGGTAAGCCTCCAACCTTTTTTCCCTTGGTGGTGGGCAACAGCTGCGGTGGAACACTGAACCAGATTCTGTGTTGGAGTGTCACTACGCTTTGGGACCTGTTCTTTTGATTTTTTTGGGACTGTTTATATATTCATTTTAATTTCCTTTTCATGTGCGATCACTAAGCATTAGGATTTATTAGCACTATTAGTGATTAGATGTCTTGTGTTGATATAATATATTTTTCATTCATTTTGCTGTCACATTGGTTCATTTTATTCACCTGAAGTTTGCCACTTTTACATTTACTCTCATATCACTTCTTGTTTTTTAAATATATGCAGGTGCACTTGATTAATCTTTAGTGTCACTATACATGCACTTGATCATTTTAGACTGAATGTTATATGGTCTTTATTCACTAGTCACTTTATTTACACATTTATGGGCCCCGTCCACTTGCATATATCATTATATGCGTATTTTTAGTCCAGCGCTACACTATTTTATCTATTATATTTTTTAGTAGAGACCCTAGAGAAGAAAATGGTGGCTGTTGCAATTCTTTATGTCACACTGTATTTGCGCAGCAGTTGTTCAAATGTAATTTTTTGGGAAAAAATTACACTTTAATGAATTAAAAAAAAACTAACCAGTAAAGTTAGCCCAATTTTTTTGTATAATGTGAAAGATTTTACGCCCATGAGAATCGTGATTTTTTTATCCTAAGCAAAAAATTTGTGATTCTCATTTTGGCCAGAATCGTGCAGCTCTACTTTTTAGTGTTTACCTCTTATTTCCTTATGTGTTTTTTGGAATAGGAAGTGACACTTCCCCAACAGAATACAGGCAGCAATAAATATACTAGCACGGGTTTTAAAAATAAAAATAAGTCATATACAGTTATAATAAAGTTTACATACCCTGACAGAATTTATGATCTTTTGGCCATTTTTCAGAGAATATGCATGATAACACAAAAACATTTCTTTCATTCATGGTTAGTGTTTGGCCGAAGCCATTTATTATCAATCAACTGTGTTTACTTTTTTTAAATCATAATGACAACATAAACTACCCAAATGACCCTGATCAAAAGTTTACAAACCCCAGTTCTTAATACCTTGTATTGCCCCTTTTAACATCAATGACAGCTTGAAGTCTTTTGTGGTATTTGTGAATGAGGCTCTTTATCTTCTCAGATGGTAAAGCTGCCCATTTCTCTTGGCAAAAAGCCTCCAGTTCCTGTAAATTCTTGGGCTGTCTTGCATGAACTGCACGTTTTTAAGATCTCCCCAGAGTGGTTCAATGATATTGAGGTCAGGAGACCGAGATGCCACTCCAGAAACTTTACTTTATTCTGCTGTAGGCAATGACAGGTTGACTTGGCCTTGTGTTTTGGATAATTGTCATGTTGGAATGTCCAAGTACGTCCCATGCTCAGCTTCCTGGCCGATGAATGCGAATGTTGCTCCAGTATTTTTTGATAACATACTGCATTCATCTTGCCATCAATTTTGACCAAATTTCCTGTGCCTTTGTAGCTCACACATCCCCAAAACATCAGCGATCCACCTCCATGTTTCACAGTAGGAATGGTGTACCTTTCATCATAGGCCTTGTTGACTCCTCTTCAAATGAAGCGTTTATGGTTGTGGCCAAAAAGCTCATTTTGGTCTCATCACTCCAAATGACTTTGTGCCAGAAGGTTTGAGGCTTGTCTCTGTGCTGTTTGGCGTATTGTAAGTGGGATAATTTGTGGTATTTGTGTAGTAATGGCTTTCTTCTGGCAACTCGACCATGCAGCACATCTTTCTTCAAGTGCCTCCTAAAGCCCCATACACAAAATCAGAAATTGCGCCAGCAAAAGTCGGATGTGAGCTTTTGGTCAGAAATTCCGACCATGTGTATGCTCCATCGTACTTTTGCTGGCGGAATTCCAGCCAGCAAAAGATTGAGAGCAGGTTCTCTATTTTTTGGTCGGAAAAAGTTCCTATTCGAAAATGCGTTAGTCTGTATGCAATTCGGACGCGCAAAAAACTACGCATTCTCGGAAACATTATGACGCATGCTCGGAAGCATTGAACTTCATTTTCTCAGCTCGTCGTAGTGTTGTATGTCACTACGTTCTTGACGGTCGAAAGTTCAGAGAACTTTTGTGTGACCGTGTGTATGCAAGGCAAGCTTGAGCGGAATTCCGTCGGAAAAACCATCCAAGTTTTTTTCTGACGGAAATTCCGATCGTGTATACAGGGCATTATTGTGCATCTTGAAACAGCCACACCACATGTTTTCAGAGAGTCCTGTATCTCACCTGAAGTTATTTGTGGGTTTTACTTTGCATCCCGAACAACTTTCCTGGCAGTTGTGGCTGAAATTTTAGTTAGTCTACCTGACCGTGGTTTGGTTTCAACAGAACCCCTCATTTTCCACTTCTTGATTAGAGTTTGAACACTGCTGATTGGCATTCTCAATTTCTTTTTATATCCCTTTCCTGTTTTATATAGTTCAACTACCTTTTTCCTGCAGATCCTTTGACAATTCTTTTGCTTTCCCCATGACTAAGAATCCAGAAACGTCAGTGCAGCACTGGATGAAAGATGCAAGGGTCATTGACCTTTTATACACACACACTAATTACAAGCAAACAGATCACCGGTGAGGGTGGTTACCTTTAATAGCCATTCAAACCCCTTTGTGTCAACTTGTGTGCATGTTATCAGGCCAAAATCACCAGGGTATGTAAACTTTTGATCAGGGTCATTTGGATAGTTTCTGTTGTGATTATGATTTAAAAAGAGTAAACACAGTTGATTGATAATAAATGGCTTCAGCCAAACACTAACCATGAAAGAGTAAAAGAAAAGTTTTTGTGTTATCATTCATATTATCTGAAAAATGGCCAAGAAATTATGAATTCTGCCAGGGTATGTAAACTTATGAGCACAACTGAAACTATCTATACTGCCTATTTATTATTAAACTTAGTGTTTGAAATGGCTATAGCCTGGTCACATAGGTTTGCCATAAATTGTTGAACTTTGCTCATTGCCTGACCATTTGTTATCAGTTCCAGGAAAAAAATAGTTGCAGAAGCAGTAAAATGCCATTAAGTAATTTACATAATTTTTACTTTTTTTCTCTAATCTGTTGTTACAGGCTTAATCTGCCGCCTCTGAAACTGGCTAAAGACGTTGGCACAAAGACCCATCTCATCAGTGCCAACCCAAGTATTCTGGTAGAAAAGTGAGATTCTTTTCTTTAACATAGGTGTTTTGAAAGAAAATGCCCCTTTTTAAGATATACTGTAACATTGTTCCCCCACCACCTAGGTCTAACGATTGACTGCTAGACCTAAGTGTCTCTTTTAAGTAAAAATATATTATTCATATGTAAACATCTGTAAATGTGTGTATTCAAATAATTTTGGTCTTTGGAGTGCATCATAATTTACTTGTATGTAATACTGTCCAATTATTCAGCTAGGAAGGGGGGCTAGAAGGGTAAGTAAGGGGAGGCAGGGCGGGAGCTGATTATGGAAAACTGGGAGAGAAGCTCAGGTGGAAGTATCACCTATTCATTTGCACTGAGGCCTCGGGTCTAGTACAGGTTGAAGTTGCCTATGCCAGTTATCGGTTCCAGGACCTCAGTGACTGGACACCAGCTGGAGTACTTCCATTCAGTGCTGGCATCTAAGCCCCAAGGGTGTCTGCATAGATCTGGCGCTGATGTCACTAAGAAGAGTCAATACCAGCATCAGCATTTTGCTCTGTCTGTTTTTGGTCAGTAACCACTGAGCACCAGTGGATAAGGACCCTTCTCCTACTGGTATTAATGACAGGGCCCCCCATATCAGTGAAGCCTTGTTTCCACTGACACAAATCATAAGGGACCCTTACCCCACTGACACCAATTATAGGGGAAACATCTCCTACTGGCACCATTTACAAGGACCCTTTTTCCACTGACACCAATCGTAGGGTGTCCTTCTCCCTCTGACATCAGTAATAGAGGACCCTTTCCCCACTGACACTAATCATAGGGGGCCCTTTTCCCACTGACACCAATGACAGGGGCCCTTCTCCCACAAAAACTGTAATAATAGGGGCCTTTCTCTTACTGATACCAGTGATAGTGGTCCCTTCGACCAACTGACATAGAATATATAAGGCCCTTTTCCCACTGGCATTAAATATAGGACTCTTCTTCCACTGGCACCAATGATAGGTATCCTTCTCCCAAAGATACCAATGATATGGGGCCCTTCTGTCACTGACGCCAATAATAAGGGGCCCTTCCTTCACTGGCACCAGTGAAAGAAGTCCTATCTTCATTGATATCAATGATAGAGGGCCATTCTGCCATTGACACTATTGATAGGGGGCACACGGTGTTTGTCACAGCAAAAAGTAGGAAAGGTGTGTATAAAGTTGACATGGCTCAATAGACATGGTTAATCATTATTAGTATGTGAGCATGGTAAGTATGTTGGAGGGTTTAATCGCATAGCCATGGCAAGAGACGGTTTGGCTCTCCTTGCATTAGAGACTGAGAGTTCCACCATTGAAATAGAAGAATTAATTTATGCTTCTATGGCGACCATGGGCAAAATACACCCTCTTGTCATGACAAGCACAAGATCCACCCAACTGCCACAGTGATGGATGGATCTATATATTGCCATGGTGACAGTGAGTTTGGCCCCATTTCCAGCATGACCAAAGGATCCGCCTCAATGTCATAGTGATACTAAAACCTAGTCTCTTGCCATAGCAACAAATGTACTGAACCAATTGGTGCAACCCAAGTGGCTTATCATCTGAGCAATTAGGCCTGTTGCCATGATAACTGAGCAATCAGGCACATTGCCATGGTGACTGAAGGCAATGTAGAGTTTGAATCCATTAGTATGGCAGCAGAGGATTGGCCTTATTACCATGGTGACAAACTAGCCCATTGCCATGACAAATTTAAGAATACTTACTTTTAATAGCAATGGACTGGTACAGTAGCTCTTGTTGACTGAAGTGATCAAGCCAGTCTATTTTTTGGGAGTGGATGTGGATGGGGTGAGGGATTTCCATTTCTTTTTCATTTGTAAAGTTAATAAACTTCGGTCCTCTTATTGACTGGCTTCTTCATCGTTGAAGGTTTGGACGGCTCTATGGAAGAAGGAAGCATTTCATCGACCTTGTCAAAGATTACGGTTCTGCAATGATCATATTGCCAGCCTTCTCTTATGTCGACAATACAGATGTTTCTTTCCGAGTTTTGTACTCTGTAGAAGACTTTGATTTGGAAAACAAAGTTGTGTTTTTCCATCCGGAGTATCTCAAGAACCTTTCCAGCCACTGGAAAAAGATGGGCGTTAAGGCCAGGCGCCTATCTTCAGGATCTATGTTAGTAAGTGCTGCTAGTGAACTTTGCAACAAGGTGACCCTCTATGGGTTTTGGCCATTTCCTAGGGACCCAGAGGGGAATGTTATCCCACACCACTATTATGATAACATACATCCCAAACCTGGCTTTCATTCCATGCCTGATGAGTTCTATATCTATACGAAGATGCATTCAAAGGGAGCGCTCTATCTGCAAGTTGGGAAGTGTTAAATTTTGATATTTGGAGTTCAAAATTTCATTTGAATACTTGTATATGCTTTGATTTGCAGTTGCAGTCACGTGTCATTAAATCTATTTACATTGTATACCCAACTGTTTCATTGTTTTTCACCATTTTAACTAGAAAATTTATAAAAGGGGCATTGTCAATGCCTCTTTTTCCTAAGGATCCATCATAACATTTTGCTGATGCACTATATGACCAAAGGTTTGTGGATACCTAACTATTACAGCTACCCTTATGATCAAAAATATGGACTCCAGAACAACATTTTCAAAAAGGGGCACCTGTGCAGGGCCGTGTTTACCCGCACAGGGATGCACAGGTGTTTCATGCATCCTTGTGAAGGCAGCCCACTGATGCTTGTTGGGACACCGCAGCTACATGGACACAGTTGCTGTGTCCCACTATGACATTTGTGTGGGTACAAGTGTTTTCACAACCCATATGGATGTGAATTTGGGACACAGCGATGTTGTCCATGCAGCCTCTGTGTACCAATAGACATCAGAAGGACTGCCTGCAAAGGGATGCACGAAACACCTGTGCATCTCCGTTTGCATAAACACGGCCCTTGATAGGCGTATGTTATTGTATACACTGTGTGAACATGGCCTAACCCATCAACGCTCTATCCAAACAAAAAAAAATAGTTTTGTATGTTCTGGGATGTCCTAGACCTTGTAATCCTAAAATGCAATACCAATCTGCTGCTTGGGGTATTATAAGGTAGCAAGTTACTCACTCCTGTGCATTGAGCTCATCTCCTGTACATTGGGCACCATTTTACAAATGTATGTCCCATTCTCAAAAAAGATTCTGTTTGCAATGACAGATGTATTTGCTACTATTTCTATTGTGACCAAGGTATCCATCCCGGTGATCTACTGGTTGAGCTACACTCCTTTGCCATGGTGACCAAGGATTGCTACTTCATCCTTGAGATCCTTTCTATTGGTGTGTTGACCATGGAATTCATCAGTTGTCATGATGATCTAGTGGTTAAGGCACACTCTGTTGTGCTGTTTGCCATGACATAGGTATCCACTCCATCCCTGTTGCCATGGCAGTCTAGCAGTTAAGATACACCCTGTTGCCGTGTTGACTAATGGTTGCAACGTCAATCTAGAGATCCTCTCCACTGGCATGTTGACTATAGGATACATCAGTTGCCATGGCCACTGAGGAATCCCTCTGATTCCCATGGAGATAAAATGGTCCATTGGTTGTCATGGTGGCAAAAGATTAGCCCCATTTATGTGCAGACTGAGGGATTCCTTCGGTTGCCATGGCAACTGAAGAATCCATTGGCTGCCATGGCAAACTAGGAGAACCTAGTCCCTTTCCATTAGGACCGTGTTATGAGACCTGACCCTGATAGTGACCTAACTTGTTGCCATGGCGTTGAAGAGTGTAGCCCTGCTGCTAGGGCTTCTAAGCAAGTGAGCCTGTTGCCACAGCAATGGAGGCTTCAGCTCTGTTGCCATAGTGACCGAGGAATCTATGGGTCACACAAGCACTAACAGACATATCTAGCACTGTGGGAATAAAAGAAGTTGCATGGCCACAAAATACACTTACATGTTATAACATCAGCATTGTAAGAACAGTGCAAATAACATACAATAATTTATATTTGACAATCCAATATAAGGCTGCTTGGCAAATCTCCTTTCATGTTGTGAGTTCTGCCTGTCTGCTTACCATTGCTTTCCATGACTTCCTGGATTCCCTGCATGCTTTGCAGCTTCTCGATTTCTAAGGACTACATATCCAATGGGGCCTTGCTGCCTGCCAATAGTGATTCCTGTACTGACTCCGCCTCCTGAAACTCCTCCTTTCAGCACCTCCAGAAGGCAGGCTCTGTGAAATGTGTGACACAGCAGTGCCTACTCACAGGTCATAGTAACTACATGTCACTGAGTTCAAGGAAGTAAATGTGAGGGGATCTTCACAAAATAAGTTTACAAACTTCAGGATGGTTCAGATTAATAGGAATAGGCTCGAAATAATTGCAATATCATGTGGAAATTATTTTACAGTGGGGAAAATAATTACTTGATCCCCTACAGATTTTGTAAGTTTACCCACTTACAAAGAAACAAAGGGTCTATAATTTTTATCATAGGTGTATTTGAAATGATAGAGACAGAATATCAACGAAAAATCCAGAAAAAACACAATACAAATATTATAAATTGAGTTGCAGTTCAGTGAATAAAATAAGTATTTGATCCCCAAACAAAACATGGACTTAGTACTTGGTGGAGAAACCCTTGCTGGCAAGCACAGAGGTAAGACGTTTCTTGTAGTTGGTAACCAGGTTTGCACACATCTCAGGAGGGATTTTTGTCCACTCTTTTTTTACAGATCTTCTCTAAATCCTTAAGGTTTCTTGGCTGTCGCTTGGCAACTCGAAGTTTCAGCTCCCTCCATAAATTTTCTATAGGATTAAGGTCTTAAACTTACTAGGCCACTCTATGACCTCAATGTGCTTCTTCTTGAGCCACTCCTTTGTTGCTTGTATATTGTGGGTCATTGTCATGCTGGAAGACCCATCCATGACTCATCTTCAGTGTTCTGGCTGAGGGAAGAAGGTTCTCATCCAAGATTTTAGAATACATGGCCCTGTCCATTGGTCCCTCAATGTGGCAAAGTCAGTCTGTACCTTTTAGCAGAGAAGCAGCCCCAAAGCATCATGTTTCCACATCATGCTTGACTGTAGGGATGGTGTCAAAAAAACAAAAAGGGTGAACCGCCAGATGGACCTAGTGAAGTACCTCAGTCCCCGTCAGGAGCCTAACGCCCTGGGGGATCAGGGTGTTTCACTCTTTATGTGTGTGCACTTTTTTTGGCACTGGGTGGAGTTTTTGGGTGTGTTTCACACGCCACTGGCCTTTCAAAAAAAAAAAAAATCATCAAGGCAAGGACTGGATTCAGCAGCTAAGTCAACCAGATGTTGTAAAGCACAAACCACAAAAAATAATCGCGGGGAAGGAAGTGACTCACCTGGATCAGGGGAATTAGGTGTGGTGCTCTCAACCATTTGTGACTCATTAAAATGTTTCTTCAGTGTTAAACTGCGTGCAAATCTATTAACATCAAGTAACGTCCCAAATAGGTCAAAATGTCTTGTCGAGCAAAAATTCAACCCCTTTAGATAATCAAGTAGGGATGGTGTCCTTAGGGTCATAGTCAGCATTTTTCTTCCTCCAAACACGGCGAGTGCCCCTCCTCAAGAAGGCACATGTACTGTCATGCCAATGAACATCTAAATAATTCAGAGAAGGATTGGGAGAAAGTGCTGTGATCAGATGAGACCAAAAATGGGCTCTTTGGCACTAACTCGACTCCTTGTGTTTGGAGGAAGAAAAACGCGGACTATGACCCCAAGAACACCATCCCTACAGTCAAGCACAAAGGTGGAAACATGACGCTTTGGCGCTGTTTCTTTGCTCTGTACAGGCCAACTAATAATTTTGTGCGGTCCATTTTTGGAGTTTTGCATGGAATGTGTCAGATTTGGCTTTTTGTTTCTGTACTTTTTTGTGTCATACCAATACAAACAATATAAATAAATATGAGAATGCCTAAACATTTGTAGTTGCAAACATTTTCTGGGCGAATTGATTCATTATCTGACGGAAATGCATTGGTGCAAATATTTTTGGCCATGACTGTACCTGTCCATACATACCAGGCTTTAGTGTTTTTTTAGTTGCAATAGCCCTCACTTCCTTTTGCTTTGTGATATGTGGGATAAGTTGTGTGGCGCTGAGAACACATATCATTGTTTTAGTTCCTAATCTTAAACTGTAAATGTAATGATTTCTCATCCCTGCCGTCAAATTTAATCAAACAAGCTCTTAATTCACTTACAATATGTCTAAGCAGGGCGAGTCTTAAGTGAATCATTCATTACTTCTATCCAGTTTATGAAATTACATAGTGTGCTACGTAATGCATGCAGTCTAATCTGTCTTATTTATTTACAACAGTCTAAGTTAAAAACTATAATTCACATTTAGCCTTGTGCACAGGAGGTCTGAAAGTGCTCATACCAAAGTCCTTTGTTTCTACTGAATCCACTAGACAGCCAGATGTGGCCCCTGTAAATATATGGTGACCTCAAGAATATAAGGCTGTGGTCTCCAGAGAAGGTCCTAGAATGTCCTGTGTTATTCTACAGTTCCTAAACTTTTTTTTTTAACTTGTTTTATGTTTTTTCATAAATGATATGGTTTGAAAAAAAAATGCATGGTCACAATCAAAGTGCAATCACATTAACTGATAATGCAAATATTACATATAAAGTTGAAAAAACGAAGGGTGCATTTATAAAGGTTTTAACGGAAATTCAACCTAAATTTGCTGAGTATTTAATAAGCAACATTCCCGCCGGAATATAAAAGCATATTTCTTAAACATCCTTTAAAGTGGTACTACAGCCTTAAGTTTTTTCACCTTAATGCATTCTATCGATCCAATCCAGAATGCTAATTAATGCTCTCCTTGCCCGGCCTGTCAGTTTAGGTGGACGGCCATGTCTTGGTAGGTTTGCAGTTGTGCCATACTCTTTCCATTTTCGGATGATTGAACAGTGCTCTGTGAGATGTTCAAAGCTTGGGATATTTTTCTATAACCTAACCCTGCTTTAAACTTTTCCACAACTTTATCCCAGACCTGTTTGGTGTGTTCCTTGGCCTTCATGATGCTCTTTGTTCCCTAAGGTTCTCTAACAAACCTCTGGAGGGCTTCACAGAACAGCTGTATTTATACTGAGATTAAATTACACACAGGTGGACTCGATTTATTAATTAGGTGACTTCTGAATAGAGTTGCCACCTTCTCCCTTTAAACCCGAACACATATGAATTGCACAGGTTCTGAGGCTAATTTAATGCAGATAAGGCACCAAGTGAGTTTAATTACCACCTTATTCAGCCACAGAACCTGTGTAACTAATACGTGATCGGTTTTAAAGGGATGAGGTGGTAACTCTACTCCTGAAGGCAATTGGTTCTACTAGATTTTAGTTAGGGGTATCAGAGTAAAGGGGGCTGAATACAACGCCACATTTATCATTTTCCTTCCACTTCACAATTATGTGCCACTTTGTGTTGGTCTAGCACATAAAATCCCAATAAAATACATTTACATTTTTGATTGTAACATGACAAAATGTGGAAAATTTCAAGAGGTATGAATACTTTTTCAAGGCACTGTATATGTGTGAAAATTAAGTTGGGACACTGTTTGATGAATTTATCATCTCCAAACATTCACCCCATATTCCCTTCAGAAAGCATATTACCTTTATAGTCTCAAAACATTCACCATATATGCCATTTAGTAAAGCATATTTGATATACATTCTGCCAACCTTCACCCTATATGTATTATTTATGAAGCACAACCCCTTTGCATCCCCAGCCCCCTTATTGCTCAGTTGTATCACCCCACGCACAAGTCTGCACTTAGATGAAGGGAACTGCTGCGCCAACTTAAAATACAAATACAAAAGCAGCCAACACTAACAATAAGACTAATAAAGTGTAGCGCTATAACTGTGATAAAAATCTACATGAGGGGTGTAGAATCACAATAGTGAGAGTGATATCTAGAAATTCACAAGTGTGTGGACAACCTCTACATTTTTGTACTAACAATGGAGAGTGAATGTTTCAGAAATTCACAGATAGGTGAATGTCTATTAGACAGTGCAAGTGTATCTCATTGGAAGAAACATCCAAAAAAGGAAAAAATAAAAACAAAAATTAAACAATATATAAAAAAGGCTAAACCCAAGTGAATGGAAAGTCTGGGATATTACAACAACATATCCATGCAGACATATAGATGCAAATCTGCATGTATGGAGTGGCTGTAAAAAACAGAAATTATAAACACAGGAATATGATGAAATGGCTGATGGACATATACATAATAAAAAGTCTATATGAATTGACAGTTCTTGGAGGTACAAGATGTTCAAAACTTGTGTGTATGTCTTTCACCGCAAGGTATACGGTATGCCAGCATCCAGGGCCAAATCTTCTTACAAAACACACACTTCAACTGGGAGAAATGAAATGCCCTTACCAGAGATGTTGGACTCACTGGCCGTTGGCGGTGAGTCATATAGGCTTGTACTGTCTAAGCGGTAGAGTTAAAGTTGATTCCAATCCCGGAGAGGTGCTGGATAGGCAGGAAGGACCTCACGGCTTTAACGCTCCTAGAAGGGATGAAGGGGGGCCCGATGCTCCTGTTCTCATTTTTCTTGATCAAGTTTCTTATCCGGATATGGGCTGGGGTCTTACATCAGGTTCCACTCGCTCAGGGGCAACCCCCCACCTGGTCTGGGGCGCACGTGCCACCAGTGAGCTCCAAACCCTGGAGCAATCGCAGGAGGCCGGTGGGCTTGCTAATTGGCTCCCGCTGTGTCCAATTGCAGCGAGAGCGGTTCACCGGTCGCACGTGCGCCCCAGACCAGGTGGGGGGTTGCCGCTCAGCGAGTGGAACCTGATGTAAGACCCCAGCCCATATCCGGATAAGAAACTTGATCAAGAAAAACGAGAACAGGAGCATTGGGCCCACCTTCATCCCTTCTAGGAGCGTTAAAGCTGTGAGGTCCTTCCTGCCTATCCAGCACCTCTCCGGGATTGGAATCGACTTTAACTATACCGCTTAGACAGTACAAGCCTATATGACTCACTGCCAATGGCCAGTGAGTCCAACATCTCTGGTAAGGGCATTTCATTTCTCCCAGTTGAAGTGTGTGTTTTGTAAGAAGATTTGGCCCTGGATGCTGGCATACTGTATACCTTGCGGTGAAAGACATACACACAAGTTTTGAACATCTTGTACCTCCAAGAACTGTCAATTCGCATAGACTTTTTATTATGTATATGTCCATCAGCCATTCCATCATATTCCTGTGTTTATAATTTCTGTTTTTTACAGCCACGCCATACATGCGGATTTGCATCTATATGTCTGCATGGATATGTTGTTGTAATATCCCAGACTTTCCATTCACTTGGGTTTAGCCTTTTTTATATATTGTTTAATTTTTGTTTTTATTTTTTCTTTTTTTGGATGTTTCTTCCAATGAGATACACTTGCACTGTCTAATAGACATTCACCTATCCATGAATTTCTGAAACATTCACTCTCCAAAAATGTAGAGGTTGTCCACACACTTGTAAATTTCTAGATATCACTCTCACTATTGTGATTCTACAAGTCTGCGCTTACCTCCCTTGCCAGATGTGGCCTCCTGCACCATCTTTAGCCCAGTAAAAATCTAGCGCCGGCTTTGCACACCTGCACAATGAGGTCTCAGAAACTGTTATTGAAGTTTGCTCCAGTTTTTATGAGTATATCCCATTTGGGTTTATGGGACATTAGGCAACCCCACTCTAGATCTTTACATGGCAGGCCACAGACCGTGGGGAGGGCCAAAGGCATCAGAAGAGGTACAGTAAGTACAGACATGTGGTGGGGGGGGGGGGTTGGGGCAAAGACACAGCTGTGTGTATGGGGGTGGAGGGCTAGGGAGGGGTGCTGGGTGAAGTTTGTAAAGCTAAACAGGTACTTTAATCATGTGAGATTTTCTTAAATTGTACCATCAACAAGAATATCACACAGAGATGCAAAATAATATTCTTCCTTTATTAAAACAGCCAGCAGGAGCAACTTCTATCCTGACATATTTTGCACCAGGCACAGCGCTACCTCAAAGAATTATTTGAGAAAACACTGTGTCCAGCTCAAAACATGTCAGGATGAGTGGCGTATCCTCTATGGGTGCAATGCAGCACACACGGGCCCCAAGGGGGATGGGGCCCACTGTGCACTTATTGAGGATTCCTGTCAGCTGCCTGCTCTCTCGCAACTCCTTCCAATCACCTACCAAATGATCTAAGGAGGACTCCAATCTAAAAATGGGCTCAGATATAAGAGGGGACTCCTATGTAGGACTCTAGTGTAATGAGAGACTGATCTAAGGGGATGTATGAGGGAACTAATGTAAGAAGGGACACTAATTTAAGTGGGAACTCCAATCTAAAGGGGATTCTGACTAAAGTAAACTACATCTAAAGCCCAAACCTTTTTTTTCTGATTTTGGATAAAGTAGGGAAGAGTGAAAACCCAATCAGATTTTTTGCCATCTGTGCTCCATTGGGGAGATTTCCCTTCATCTCCTGTCCTGTAAACGCAACAGGACCTAAGAGGAATAATTTCCCTTCATCTCCTGTCCTGTAAACACAATAGGAACTAAGAGGAATACCCACTTAGACAATAATCCCTGGAATAAGTATCCCCACTGGAAAATTTCCCCTCTATAACTGTTCTGGTGACAACTCAAAATGTAGGCGCTGCTCTATGCTGCTGTAAGGACAGCCCTACTACTTGGATAGAGGACGAACCATGCTCATCATGTGACCAGCCAAAGGACGCTGGAATTAGGAAATAAAAAGAGGTAATTAGGGTATGTATACATTATTTTATTAAAATGTAGATGTAGGTGGATGTTCAGGGACCTAGGGGGAGGCAAGTTGGAGTTGGGCATTAAAGATGATCTTTGGGCATCAAGCTAATGGACCTGCTTTTATATTCCTAAATCTAAATGCTCTGTTTACATAACTAAATCCATGGTCACGTAATACATTGAGTTCCAAGTCTCCTCTCTTTTCATTGCAGAGTGGAAGGTTCCATCTCTGGGTTTTCTAGTCTCTGCTTAGTTTACATGAATGCTTTCTATTGGCTGTCCAGTAGCAGGAACCTTTCTGGTCCTGAAGGCTGCAGTGCCATAATGACATCACTATGACGGGACTGGTTAGCATGGGCACAGACTGCAGCACCAGTATGAAATGTACACTTTACAGTACAAAGTGCAGTAGCAAAGACTATGTGATGTAATTTACAGCCTACAGAGTGCAGTGTCCATAAGTACATAACATACAGCTCAGTCAGAAGTATGTGCCATACAGAGTATTACAGTCAGGAGTATGTACACTGTATATTACATACTCCTGACCTCCACAACCTGTAAACTGTACTGTACTTTACGTATTACTAATACAGAATGTATATCCTGTGCTCTTTGAATGTAATTCATTGATTTAAATGGAAAATACTGCATTTGGCCTCTAGATGGAGGCAAATCTCATAGGAATTTCTTACCATAATTACCTCCTCATCTAGTGGCCAAAAGTGGTATTTTCTGTTTAAAAGAAATGATGATTTGAACAGCATAGGATATATATACAGTATCTCACAAAAGTGAGCACGCCCCTCACATTTTTGTAAATATTTTTATTTTATTATAGACAACACTGAAGAAATGATACTTTGCTACAATGTAAAGTAGTGAGTGTTCAGCTTGTATAACAGTGTAAATTTGCTGTCCCCTCAAAATAACTCAACACACAGCCATTAATGTCTAAACTGCTGGCAAACAAAGTGAGTACACCCTGTAACACCCTGTGACCCCCTCCTTTGTGCTCTCATGAAAGAATGTGGTTGGTATAAGAGGTCAGTGATAAGCTGGAAGGACACCATGACCATTCCGTTTTTTTTAGACAAAACATTTATTAACAAAATGTGCCGGGTTAACGAATCTAATGATAAACAATGTGATCACAATTATTTTTGAACCTGTTTTTCAAACATGGTAAAATGAAGGTTACATTTAACTGTGTATTACACAAATTGAATATCCTTTGATAGTGGAAACAGTGCATTTAAAAAAGGGAAATTAAGTAAAATTAAGTAATATGTCCCCCTTTAAGGAAATTTATCTGTGGATATATATTAGTGGGTGATATGGAAATTATCATTTGAGTATTCATTTCTAATATGAGTTTAACAATTTTATTAATAATATAGATATATTGAAACTGGTTTAGACAACCTTTGGTTGGAAATGAAATCCAGGTTATTGGGGAAATTTTTAAAAATGGGATTAGTTTAGATTAAGATAACAATTTTGTAATTTTACATTTATACAATAAGCCCTTATTGAGAGAAAAAAAGATTAAGATGAGGTTGTTATTTGGAATACAGCTGCCATAATATTTAACAAAGCCAAGATGGATGGGATACATAAGAAGTTTTTCTACAAAAATTAAATCTTAAGGTCTGATAATAACTTGATGTGCGGTCCATGATGTGAGAGTAATGATGAATAAAATTTAACCACTTGACGACCGCCTCACGCCGATTTACGTCGGCAAGGTGGCACGGACAGGCAAAATCACGTACATGTACGTGATTTGCCTTCCGCGGGTGGGGGGTCCGATCGGACCCCCCCCCCGGTGCCCGAGGCGGTCGTCTTTTCTCCCACGGCGATCGGAGATGAGGGGGAGGCCATCCGTTCATGGCCCCCCCCTCGCGATCGCCGCCGGCCAATGAGAACATTCCTTTGCTGCTGTATGCTAAACAGCAGCAAAGGAAATTATGTCATCTCTCCTCGGCTCGGTAATTTCCGTTCCGGCCCGAGGAGAGAAGACAAGTGAGTGAGTGCACAACACACACACACACAGTAGAACATGCCAGGCACACAAAACACCCCGATCCCCCCCCCCGATCGCCCCCCCGATCCCCCCCCAATCACCCCCCCCCTGTCACAAACTGACACCAGCAGTTTTTTGTTTTTTTGTTTTTTTTTTTCTGATTACTGCATTGGTGTCAGTTTGTGACAGTTACAGTGTTGGGACAGTTAGTATTACCCCCCTGTAGGTCTAGGATACCCCCCTAACCCCCCCTAATAAAGTTTTAACCCCTTGATCACCCCCTGTCACCAGTGTCACTAAGCGATCATTTTTCTGATCGCTGTATTAGTGTCGCTGGTGACGCTAGTTAGTGAGGTAAATATTTAGGTTCGCCGTCAGCGTTTTATAGCGACAGGGACTCCCATATACTATCTAATAAATGTTTTAACCCCTTGATTGCCCCCTAGTTAACCCTTTCACCACTGATCACCGTATAACTGTTACGGGTGACGCTGGTTAGTTTGTTTATTTTTTATAGTGTCAGGGCACCCGCCGTTTATTACCGAATAAAGGTTTAGCCCCCCGGTCACCCGGCGGTGATATGCGTCGCCCCAGGCAGCGTCAGATTAGCGCCAGTACCGCTAACACCCACGCACGCAGCATACGCCTCCCTTAGTGGTATAGTATCTGAACGGATCAATATCTGATCCGATCAGATCTATACTAGCGTCCCCAGCAGTTTAGGGTTCCCAAAAACACAGTGTTAGTGGGATCAGCCCAGATACCTGCTAGCACCTGCGTTTTGTCCCTCCGCCCGGCCCACCCAAGTGCAGTATCGATCGATCACTGTCACTTACAAAACACTAAACGCATAACTGCAGCGTTCGCAGAGTCAGGCCTGATCCCTGCGATCGCTAACAGTTTTTTTGGTAGCATTTTGGTGAGCTGGCAAGCACCAGCCCCAGGCTGCGCCAGATTAGCGCCAGTACCACTGACACCCACGCACGTACCATACACCTCCCTTAGTGGTATAGTATCTGAACGGATCAATATCTGGTCCGATCAGATCTATACTAGCGTCCCCAGCAGTTTAGGGTTCCCAAAAACGCAGTGTTAGCGGGATCAACCCAGATACCTGCTAGCACCTGCGTTGTGCCCCTCCGCCCGGCCCAGCCCAGCCCAGTCCACCCAAGTGCAGTATCGATCGATCACTGTCACTTACAAGGCACTAAACGCATAACTGCAGCGTTCGCAGAGTCAGGCCTGATCCCTGCGATCGCTAACAGTTTTTTTGGTAGCATTTTGGTGAACTAGCAAGCACCGGCCCCAGGCAGCGTCAGGTTAGCGCCAGTACCACTAACACCCACGCACACAGCATACGCCTCCTTTAGTGGTATAGTATCTGAACGGATCAATATCTGATCCGATCAGATCTATACTAGCGTCCCCAGCAGTTTAGGGTTCCCAAAAACACAGTGTTAGCGGGATCAGCCCAGATACCTGCTAGCACCTGCGTTTTGCCCCTCCGCCCGGCCCAGCCCAGCCCACCCAAGTGCAGTATCGATCGATCACTGTCACTTACAAAACACTAAACGCATAACTGCAGCGTTTGCAGAGTCAGGCCTGATCCCTGCGATCGCTAACAGTTTTTTTGGAAGCTTTTTATTGAACTGGCAAGCACCAGCGGCCTAGTACACCCCGGTCGTAGTCAAACCAGCGCTGCAGTAACACTTGGTGACGTGGCGAGTCCTATAAGTGCAGTTCAAGCTGGTGAGGTGGCAAGCACAAGTAGTGTCCCGCTGCCACCAAGAAGACAAACACAGGCCCGTCATGCCCATAGTGCCCTTCCTGCTGCATTCGCCAATCCTAATTGGGAACACACCGCTTCTGCAGCGCCCGTACTTCCCCCATTCACATCCCCAACCAAATGCAGTCGGCTGCATGAGAGGCATTTTTATGTCCTCCCGAGTACCCCTACCCAACGAACCCCCCCAAAAAGATGTCGTGTCTGCAGCAAGCGCGGATATAGGCGTGACACCCGCTATTATTGTCCCTCCTGTCCTGACAATCCTGGTCTTTGCATTGGTGAATGTTTTGAACGCTACCATGCACTAGTTGAGTATTAGCGTAGGGTACAGCATTCCACAGACTAGGCACACTTTCACAGGGTCTCCCAAGATGCCATCGCATTTTGAGAGACCCGAACCTGGAACCGGTTACAGTTATAAAAGTTAGTTACAAAAAAAGTGTAAAAAAAAATATATATATATAAAATAAAAAAAAATAGTTGTCGTTTTATTGTTCTCTCTCTCTATTCTCTCTCTCTATTGTTCTGCTCTTTTTTTACTGTATTCTATTCTGCAATGTTTTATTGTTATTGTTATTGTTATTATGTTTTATCATGTTTGTTTTTCAGGTATGTAATTATTTATACTTTACTGTTTACTGTGCTTTATTGTTAACCATTGTTAACCATTTTTTTGTCTTCAGGTACGCCATTCACGACTTTGAATGGTTATACCAGAATGATGCCTGCAGGTTTAGGTATCATCTTGGTATCATTCTTTTCAGCCAGCGGTCGGCTTTCATGTAAAAGCAATCCTAGTGGCTAATTAGCCTCTAGACTGCTTTTACAAGCCGTGGGAGGGAATGCCCCCCCCCACACTGTCTTCCGTGTTTTTCTCTGGCTCTCCTGTCTCAACAGGGAACCTGAGAATGCAGCCGGTGATTCAGCCAGCTGACCATAGAGCTGATCAGAGACCAGAGTGGCTCCAAACATCTCTATGGCCTAAGAAACCGGAAGCTACGATCATTTTATGACTTAGATTTCGCCGGATGTAAATAGCGCCATTGGGAAATTGGGGAAGCATTTTATCACACCGATCTTGGTGTCATCAGATGCTTTGAGGGCAGAGGAGAGATCTAGGGTCTAATAGACCCCAATTTTTTCAAAAAAGAGTACCTGTCACTACCTATTGCTATCATAGGGGATATTTGCATTCCCCGAGATAACAATAAAAATGATTAAAAAAAAAAAAAAAATGAAAGGAACAGTTTAAAAATAAGATAAAAAAGCAAAAAAATAATAAAGAAAAAAAAAAAAAAAAAAAAAAAAAAGCACCCCTGTCGCCCCCTGCTCTCGCGCTAAGGCGAACGCAAACGGCGGTCTGTCGTCAAACGTAAACAGCAATTGCACCATGCATGTGAGGTATCGCCGCGAAGGTCAGATCGAGGGCAGTAATTTTTGCAGTAGACCTCCTCTGTAAATCTAAAGTGGTAACCTGTAAAGGCTTTTAAAGGCTTTTAAAAATGCATTTATTTTGTTGCCACTGCACGTTTGTGCGCAATTTTAAAGCATGTCATGTTTGGTATCCATGTACTCGGCCTAAGATCATCTTTTTTATTTCATCAAACATTTGGGCAATATAGTGTGTTTTAGTGCATTAAAATTTAAAAAAGTGTGTTTTTTCCCCAAAAAATGCGTTTGAAAAATCGCTGCGCAAATACTGTGTGAAAAAAAAAAATGAAACACCCACCATTTTAATCTGTAGGGCATTTGCTTTAAAAAAATATATAATGTTTGGGGGTTCAAAGTAATTTTTTTGCAAAAAAAAATAACTTTTTCATGTAAACAATGAGTGTCAGAAAGGGCTTTGTCTTCAAGTGGTTAGAAGAGTTGGTGATGTGTGACATAAGCTTCTAAATGTTGTGCATAAAATGCCAGGACAGTTCAGAACCCCCCCAAATGACCCCATTTTGGAAAAGTTGCGGGAAAGAGACAAATTTTTTTTTTTTTTTTTTGCACAAAGTTGTCACTAAATGATATATTGCTCAAACATGCCATGGGAATATATGAAATTACACCCCAAAATACATTCTGCTGCTTCTCCTGAGTATGGGGATACCACATGTGTGGGACTTTTTGGGAGCCTAGCCGCGTACGGGACCCCGAAAACCAAGCACCGCCTTCAGGATTTCTAAGGCCGTAAATTTTTGATTTCACTCTTCACTGCCTATCACAGTTTCGGAGGCCATGGAAAGCCCAGGTGGCAAAAAACCCCTCCAAATGACCCCATTTTGGAAAGTAGACACCCCAAGCTATTTGCTGAGAGGTATAGTGAGTATTTTGCAGACCTCACTTTTTGTCACAAAGTTTTGAAAATTGAAAAAAGAAAAAAAAAAAAGTTTTTTCTTGTCTTTCTTCATTTTCAAAAACAAATGAGAGCTGAAAAATACTCACCATGCCTCTCAGCAAATAGCTTGGGGTGTCTACTTTCCAAAATGGGGTCATTTGGGGGGGGTTTGTGCCACCTGGGCATTCCATGGCCTCCGAAACTGTGATAGGCAGTGAAGAGTGAAATCAAAAATTTTCACCCTTGGAAATCCTGAAGGCGGTGCTTGGTTTTCGGGGCCCCGTACGCGGCTAGGCTCCCAAAAAGTCCCACACATGTGGTATCCCCGTACTCAGGAGAAGCAGCTAAATGTATTTTGGGGTGCAATTCCACATATGCCCATGGCCTGTGTGAGCAATATATCATTTAGTGACAACTTTGTGCAAAAAAAAAAAAAAAAGTGTCACTTTCCCGCAACTTGTGTCAAAATATAAAATATTCCATGGACTCAATATGCCTCTTAGCAAATAGCTTGGGGTGTCTACTTTCCAAAATGGGGTCATTTGGGGGGGGGTTTGTGCCACCTGGGCATTCCATGGCCTCTGAAACTGTGATAGGCAGTGAAGAGTGAAATCAAAAATTTACACCCTTAGAAATCCTGAAGGCAGTGCTTGGTTTTCGGGGCCCCGTACGCGGCTAAGCTCCCAAAAAGTCCCACACATGTGGTATCCCCGTACTCAGGAGAAGCAGCTGAATGTATTTTGGGGTGCAATTCCACATAGGCCCATGGCCTGTGTGAGCAATATATCATTTAGTGACAACTTTTTGTAAATATTTTTTTTTTTTTGTCATTATTCAATCACTTGGGACAAAAAAAAAAATTCAATGGGTTCAACATGCCTCTCAGCAATTTCCTTGGGGTGTCTACTTTCCAAAATGGGGTCATTTGGGGGGGTTTGTACTGCCCTGCCATTTTAGCACCTCAAGAAATGACATAGGCAGTCATAAACTAAAAGCTGTGTAAATTACAGAAAATGTACCCTAGTTTGTAGACGCTATAACTTTTGCGCAAACCAATAAATATATGCTTATTGACATTTTTTTTACCAAAGACATGTGGCCGAATACATTTTGGCCTAAATGTATGACTAAAATTTAGTTTATTGGATTTTTTTTATAACAAAAAGTAGAAAATATCATTTTTTTTCAAAATTTTCGGTCTTTTTCCGTTTATAGCGCAAAAAATAAAAACTGCAGAGGTGATCAAATACCATCAAAAGAAAGCTCTATTTGTGGGAAGAAAAGGACTCAAATTTCATTTAGGTACAGCATTGCATGACCGCGCAATTAGCAGTTAAAGCGACGCAGTGCCAAATTGGAAAAAGACCTCTGGTCCTTAGGCAGCATAATGGTCCGGGGCTCAAGTGGTTAAATATGACAGACCCATCACAACAAGTCCACACACCCTGTTAGGATAGATGCCACCTGCAGCCAGTTGTTTTATAGTTTTAGTTTTTGATGCTTTCTGGTCCATCATACAGATTCTTGGTCCTTTTCTTTTTATTTATTTATTTTTTTAAATCCAAAGCAGAATGTGTGGATTGTGAAATGATGTGCCCCTTTTCCTTGTGAGTGCAGTGGTATAAGCAGAGGAATATTTTGGATTTATGGGCATCTCTGCATGACCGCAGGGTATTGTTATCGTTTATTATAATATTGCCAGGAAAAAGTTGTCTTTTGCAACATGAAACTGGAGTTCTTACACAAACAGCATGATAGAAAACAAGCCATTGTAATATATTTATGCAAGCTGGACCCAGTAATGAAGGGTTCATCCCGATATATCAGAGCTGTAGCTTTATGCAAAGGTGCTATTAGACAAAGTTACAGACATTATTTTGGTCAAATATTTAATTTTTAATGGTCCGACATTCTGCGCAGCAAATATACAGCTAACTAAATGTTTGTCTAATGAAAGGTTCAAAATTTGAGTTTGTTTATGTACAAATCTAACAATGAAAAATGCGTACATTTGAATCCAGCCACCTTATTGCCTCTATTGGAGGAGGCTGGAGACAAAGGAAGTCACACGTGTTAAATTGATGGTGTAGGAATCAGCTGCTCTGAGCCCAGTGCAGGACACACTCCCTGAAGACCCAGATATTTCATTTTTGTAGAGTTATTCCCGGTTTTATACTGAGTATGCAGTTTATCACCCAGAAGGATACTCTGTATTCAAAGTCATTGGATCCTTTTTGCCCAGCTCAAGAAGCAGAGCTCCATGTTTTAGCAAAGCCTGTGAGCTATAAAAAGAGTATATATTTATATAGATAGTCGAGATATAGAGAGCTTTTGGTTCCATTTGAAGGGCCAGAAGTTTGTTTTTAGTTCGGCAGGTAAACCAATCAAGCATGCTAAGTTAATTTGATTGGCTGTTTTCAGCCTTCCAGGTTCTTGCTGAGGTAGCCATACTAACATTAAAAATTGCTGGGTCTGTGCAACTCACAGATTCCACCCTAGTTCCGGCCTAGTATAGCTGGAATTAATAATTCAACTTTAAGGACCCCAGAACGAGAAGAACAAGTGGTCCACAGGGGGCAACTTCTTATGAAATAGGACTTTGGAAAAGGTGATCATTTATGTCTGCCAGCCACTCTTTTCACTCCAGCTTGACACATGGACCGTGTCATCAGTCACAAGCAGTTATGGCTGCCTTAGTAAATGAGCATGGGACAGAGCCAGGGTTCTCCACAGATGTTTTTATAACATACCACTTCTTGTTTTACCTGTTACCAAAGGTGTTACCAAAAGCTGAACATCCCTTCCAGAGATTACAAAAATATATATACAGATGCCCAAGTTAGGATCTTACAAGTATGCATTTTGTCTGTATGGACATGTTTTCTGGATGTCCAGTGGCAAATGCTACTGCAAAGGCCACAGTAAAAAGTGTTATCAGAAGTAGTTTGTAAGTTCAGAGTGCAGAATCTACAGAGAGTAACAGAGGAAATCATTTTTATAGGCGAGTCCTTACAAGAAGTTTTGAGGTTTTTATTTTTACACCCTCTACTGTCTACAATGTAGAGGAAAAAATAGAGTAAGAAACTAGAAAACTTTTGCCTGAATGTTTTCTTATACTTTATCAAGCCCCTAAGGGGAATGTTGGACGCTCTCCCTATGGGATTTGGTTTGGGAGTGTGTTACTCACTTGCTTATATTTTGTCTCAGCAGCTGAAGTCCTCCATTCGGATCTCACAGAGAATGTTGCTGATCTTTTAAGGTTTTTGACAAACTCATTTATGTGTTTTCTCCCCAATTCCAGATCCTAAAAGTTTGGAAGGATCTAAAACTAAAGCCAGGTGACTTGTGGAGTGTTAAGAGATATTTAGGCCTCATACACACGGATGTTTTTACAGCCGCTTTTTTTGAGCGTTTTTTTGCAGCTTAAAAATGCCTCTCCGTGTTAGTCTATAGCCTCATGCCCACCATGGCGTTTTTGAGCTGTAAATGGCATAGCCGTTTTTAAGCTGCAAAAAAAAAAAAACAGAACCAGTGCGTTCTGAGGCTCCAGCGCTAGAGCTGTAAAAACATCAGACGCCAGCAAAAGGTGTTAAATGCGAATTAACAAGGCTTAACGCGGTGTTAAGCCTCGTCTGGCATTTCTGTCTCTATTCAAAATCAATGGTTCCCTATGGGAGCCGAACGATTTGAATAGAGTTCGCACCATAAGTCGGATCAAGTGGATCCGACTTGCAGTGCGACTTGTGTGCTGAGCATCTTGAAGGGGGAACCCTGTGAACATTTTTTTAAAAATATGCGTGAGGTCCCCCCCCCCTCCCCGAGACAATACCAGACCCTTCGGTATTGAAAAAAATGGCGTGGGAGAAGAACCGGAGACCAGGAGAAGGCAGCGGGAGAAGAGGCCAGAGAGCATGGAGAAGTCAGAACAGACCCCCATACTCATTCACATAGGGTGGGGGGCCGGGATCTTATTAAGGGGGGCTCCCAGATTCCGATAAGCCCCCCGCCTGCAGACCCTGACAACCAACGACCAGGGTTGTCGGGAAGAGGCCCTTGTCTTCATCAACATGGGGACAAGGTGCAGGCCCCCCCTGCCCCAAAAGCACTAACCCCCTCATGTTGAGGGCATGTGGCTTGGTATGGTCAGGGGGGGGCACTCGCTCCTCGCCCCTACTGCAGTAGTTATTGTTAATTTGGAACCACTAATCAATATGAGGATAGGAGTTGCCTATCATCAAAATGTCCTGGTCAACCCTTAAGTGAAAATGTCCAAATTGGGCCCAAAGTGTCAATATTTTGTGTGGCCACCATTATTTTACAGCACTACCTTAACCCTCTAGGGCAGTGGTTCTCAACCCTTCTAGTGCCATGACCCCTTGATAAAATTTCCAAAAGTTGTGGGTACCCCTAACAGTAAACAGTTTTCGTATGTGGAGGAAAAAAAGCAATCCTAGACGGCCGCACGCAATGAAAAACAAGGCAAACAAGGCTTTTCCCCCAGGTGAATGGGTAGGGGTACGATGTACCCAATACTCATTCACATAGGGTGGGGGGCCGGGATCTTATTAAAGGGGGCTCCCAGATTCCGATAAGCCCCCCGCCTGCAGACCCCGACAACCAACGACTAGGGTTGTCGGGAAGAGGCCCTTGTCTTCATCAACATGGGGACAAGGTGCTTTGGGGAGGGGGGCGCAGGGCCCCCCCTGCCCCAAAGCACCAACCCCCCCATGTTGAGGGCAAGTGGCTTGGTTTGGTCCGGGGGGGGGGGGCGCTCGCTCCTCGCCCTCGCCCCTACTGCAGTAGTTATTATTAATTTGGAACCACTAATCAATATGAGGATAGGAGTTGCCTATCATCAAAATGTCCTGGTCAACCCTTAAGTGAAAATGTCCAAATTGGGCCCAAAGTGTCAATATTTTGTGTGGCCACCATCATTTTACAGCACTACCTTAACCCACTAGGGCAGTGGTTCTCAACCCTTCTAGTGCCATGACCCCTTGATAAAATTTCCAAAAGTTGTGGGTACCCCTAACAGTAAACAGTTTTCGTATGTGGAGGAAAAAAAGCAATCCTAGACGGCTGCACGCAATGAAAAACAAGGCATCTTTATTGGAACAAAAATAGTTTAAAATCCAAAATAAGTCACATCAGAGGTGGATAGTACAGGAACAATCGCTAACATGTTTCACATCTACTGATGCTTACTCAGCTAAAATTTTTGTAGCGTGGGTTGTCAGCACCCAAGGCAAGACAAGTAGACATTTAGCGCTCCCTGAGTCCCTTCCACTCGTACAGTATTAAAACCCCTTATGGTACATTTTAGGATGTGCCACTCTCTCTTTGTTCTCATTTCTTTCCCTTTTATCTCTCTCTATCCTAATTTCTTGTTTTTTTTCCCCCATCCCTCTCTAGCCGCCTTTCTTGTTCTCTCTTATTCTTTCTCTCCCTTTTTCTTTATTCATCCCCTTCTTTTCCTCTCCCTTCCATTGTTTTTCTTCTCTTACTCCTTGGTGGGGGGTGGGGGGGTGGGAGGAATGGAATGAGTGGCGGAGAGTTGGGATGAGTGGCAGTGCTGGTAGGGGGTGAGATCAGTGGCAGCGCTGGGGGGAGTTCCCTTCAGTCAAATTAGGTGCTCTTGATCAAGGTCATCTGCTGATCTGAGAACTGTAGAGGGGACTTTTAATGGCAAGTCTAATCACAGGTAGTGTTACTTACTGTGACTCCGGATTCCCTGTGTCTCCAGCTCTGTGGTGTTTCACAGCAGTGACAAGTATGCCGAAATCAGGAGATAGGGTTTCCTCCAGCCCCTTCCACTTCACATTCCTTACCAGTCAGCTGACCTCCAGTCTCTGCCCCCAGCCATGCCATGAACTGACTGGGTGGCTGCAAAGAGACTGAGTGGGCGGCTGCGGGCTCCAGGGACACGGAAAGGTTGGGAGAGCGGTGCGGGCTTCAGGAACAGCCCAGGATTTGGTGACCCCTGGCAAATCGTCATTCAACCCCCAGGTTGAGAACCACTGCTCTAGGGTATGAAGTTTACCAGAGCTTCACAGGTTGCCACTGGAGTCCTCTTCCACTCCTCCATGACAACATCATGGAGCTGGTATGTTAGAGACCTTGCGCTTCTCCACAGTTTGAGATGCCCCACAGATGCTCAATAAGGTTTAGCTCTGGAGATATGCTTGGTCAGTCCATCACCTTTACCCTCAGCTTCTTTATCATGGCAGTGGTCATTTTGGAGGTGTGTTTGGGGTTGTTATCATGTTGGAATACTGCCCTGTGCTGTGGCCCAGTCTCCAAAGGGAGGGGATCATGCTCTGCTTCAGTATGTCACAGTACATGTTGACATTCATGGTTCCCTCAGTGAACTGTAGCTCCCCAGTGCCGGCAGCACTCATGCAGCTCCAGACCATGACACCTCCACTACCATGCTTGACTGTAGGCAAGACACACTTGTCTTTGTACTCCTCATCTGGTTGCCGCCAGACATGCTTGACACCATCTGAACCAAATAAGTTTATCTTGGTCTCATCAGACCGCAGGACATGGTTCCAGTAATTCATGTACTTAGTCACCTTGTCTTCAGCAAACTGTTTACGGGCTTTCTTGTGCATCATCTTTAGAAGAGGCTTCCATCTGGGATGACAGCCATGCAGACCAATTTGATGCAGTGTGCGGCGTATGGTCTGAGCACTGACAGGCTGACCACCCACCCCTTCAACCTCTGCAGCAATGCTGGCAGCACTCATAGGTCTATTTCCCAAAGACAAAATCTGGATATGACGCTGAGCACGTCCACTCAACTTCTTTGGTCGACCATGGAGAGACCTGTTCTGAGTGGAACCTGTCCTGTTAAACCGCCATATGGTCTTAGCCACCATGCTTTTCTTATAGCCTAGGCCAGTGATGGCGAACCTTGGCACCCCAGATGTTTTGGAACTACATTTCCCATGATGCTCCACTAAACTGCAGAGTGCATGAGAATCATGGGAAATGTAGTTCAAAAACATCTGGGGTGCCAAGGTTCGCCATCACTTGCCTAGGCCATCTTTATGTAGAGCAACAATTCTTTTTTTCAGATCCTCAGCGAGTTCTTTGCCATGAGGTGCCATGTTGAACTTTCAGTGACCAGTATGAGAGAGTGAGAGCGATAACACCAAATTTAACACACCTGCTCCCCATTCACACCTGAGGCCTTGTAACACTAACGAGTCACATGACACCGGGGAGGGAAAATGGCTAATTGGGGCCCATTTTTGGACATTTTCACTAAGGGGTGTACTCACTTTTGTTGCCAGCGGTTTAGACATTAATGGCTGTGTTTTGAGTTATTTTGAGGGGACAGCAAATTTACACTGTTATACAAGCTGTACACTCACTACTTTACATTGTAGAAAGTGTCATTTCTTCAGTGTTGTCACATGAAAAGATAGAATAAAATATTTACAAAAATGTGAGGGGTGTACTTTTGTGAAATACTGTTTATATATATATATATATATATATATACCCTGTTTCCCCAAAAATAAGACCTAGCATGATTGTCATTGATGGCTGCAATATAAGCCCTACCCCCCAAAGAAGCCCTAGTTAAAGTCCTTGTAGGTCTTATTTTCAGGGTAGGACTTATTTTTGGGGAAACGGGGTTGGGCTTATTTGGGGTGTAGGGCTTATATTGCAGCCATCAACGACAATCACGCTAGGTCTTATTTTCGGGGAAACAGGGTATATATATATATTTTTTTCCCCATTTACACATAATGATTGAACATGCACTTTTACTAGGTGAATAGCTATTCTTTATAAATTAACCCCTTACAGTATAGTAGAGGAATCTTTACAACAAAAACGAAACGGAGATGCATGTCTAAATGAAATCTTTATTTTAAAAAAATGTCAAGGTATCAAACAAAATTCTTGAACATACAAGTATTTGAAAAAATATATAAATTTGAACTCAATTCTTAAAAACCATACAAACAATTTTAAAACAAGACCACGCTATTTACATGAAAACGCATTAAATAAATAAATCAGGCAAATAACCGCATACATAAAACAGGAAGCCTTTATTTAATTCGCAAAGAGGGTCATTATGCTGTAATCATAATCAGATCAATCAGATTGTTCCTGATCAGAATCAATCAGATCCAATTCTGATCAGAAGTCAGATCTCAGCATTTTGGTGTACTAAACGTTGAGCCCAGATTAGTTGTTACAGGTTACAGCACTTTACCTATTGCTTTTTGCCTTATTAAATATAGGCTGATTTTGGACTAATCCTACCCTCCCCGCCATTATATTACACTATATTCAGTAGGAATAAATGTCATTTTGGGTTTATACCCGTGGGTTAGTTAATTCTAGTCCTTCTCGGCCCTACCCTCAGTCTTGTTATTCTGACCCTGCTGGCTTCATTGGTTTTGGAGTCTCTAACCTGGGAAAAGAATGCAGATCAGACAGTCAAAGAGAAAATTGGTCGGTGACTCAAAGTATATAAATATTATGGTCACCATGTCAGCCAGACAATCCAATTTCGGGGGTGAGAAGTCAACAATGGCTGTTTCCAGGAAAGGTTTCCTTTAACCAATGGACAATGCCAAACACTCCGGGAAAAGAGATCTTCAAGCGACGACCCCAAGAAATATAAAATATACGGTGAATATTTCCACAGACAAGCAAATCGATTTGCAAATCGAACAAATGGCACAAATTGATGATCTGCCTGAGGACGTGCATGTGGAACTGTCCTATGAAAAACAATCCAGTCCATACAATCTCATGGGTCTTTGGATTGGCCCGATTTGCCATAGACAAACTCGTCAAACAAGCTGGAAGACTCGAGCTATAGACTAATGTTAGTGGTGAACGCACAAGCAGATTGGACAGTTGGTCAACCCATATGGTACTCTATTCACTGCACGCCTCTTCCACCACATGCCTATAGTAAATTTGTCATAAGAGGAATAGATGGGCTGCTATCACCAACCTCCTACTGGAAGTGCTGGCTGAATGGCTGTCAAGATGACCCTTTAGCTTTACCGCATTCTGAGCCGTTGACCTCTCAATAACTACGCAGAAAGTGAAATGAGAATTCAGGCTTGTGTACACAGGCTTCGCATTCACATGCAGACTTTCATCCTCAAATTCAGCACTGCTCAAACACATGCGTAGAAGTTTAAAAAAGCTGTTTAGCCTCGTGATGCACCCAAATTTCAGCTGCCGAAAATTCTCAACTGCAAATAGGGTTTTTAGCGTTGTGCCAAAAGAAAAAAATGGCCAATGCTAATGGTTGCCGAAAACACCCGCAATTTTGACATGATTTTTACCTTTCATAAAATCACACCATTAACCGGACCTCCGCATGCCATTTTACGTCCTAACCTTGAAGAGAAATATCCTTGTTATGGCAGCAGCTAGCTGCCATAACACCGGTATCCTCTTCTTCGGCCGGCGGTCCGCTTTCCGATAAGAGTGGTCTCTGTGGAAAATTTCGGAAGTTCAGGAATTTGAAATTTCGGAATTCAAAAATTGGAAAATTCGGAAATTGGAAATTCGGCAATTAGAAATTCAGAAATTCGAATTTCCAAATTCCCGAAATTTATGAAATTCCGAATTTTAGGATTTTCAGATTTACGAACTTTAGAATTTCCGAAAAAAGCAAAAAAACTAATGAAACGAGAACGAACACATTTTTTGTCAGTGCACATGTCTAATAAACATCACTGGTGTATACAAGCTCTTCCTGATGTGTACCCTAGTTTGGGAACAGCCAGGTAACTAGCATTTTCAAAAGTTGGTCAGCAATATTACAGTCTACATAATGTTTCCTCCTTTCCTAGTAAATGCAGCTTGTTTCCATCAATAAGCGGATCTTGTCCTAGAGAGGGTAAAGCCACATACACACGAGCGGAATGTCCGACAGAAAAAGTCAGACGGAAGCTTTTCATCGCATATTCCGATCGTGTGTAGGCCTCATCGGACTTTTTTTTTCGAAAATTCTGACGGACCTAGAAATGGAACATGTTCTAAATATTTCCGACTCGTCTGTATGCTGTTCCGACGGATCAAAAATGACGCATGCTCTGAAGAAAGTATGAGACGGAAGCTATTGGCTACTGGCTATTGAACTTCCTTTTCCAGTCCCGTCGTACATGTTGTACGTCACCGCATTCTGGACGGTTGGACTTTGGTCGGACTTTGGTTTGACCGTGTGTAGGCAAGACAGCTTGAATGGAGTTCCGTCGAAGAAACCTTCGGAGTTTATTACAAACACCAGTCGTGTGTATGCGTCATTAGAGAAGCATCTGATGGTAGGAACTACGTAATGAACAGGAACACCCACTCCCCCCCCCCCCCCCCCCAAGTCCTTTCCAAATAATTTGCCTTCAAAAGATTCTATTTCCAAAATGGAATGTAACATTGGCACTAAAAAAGTTTTTTTAAGGATACAGTCATAAAAAAGATATGAATACTTTCTTCTTCCTTTCATTGCAACTACAATATCTAGCTGATCATACACACGGGATGGGAAATAAACTAAATTATGTACATTAAAGAGAACATTCATTACAATCGCAACGGTTTCAGGACACCTATTACAGGATTTGTCACTCTTCGTGTCACTTTAAAGGAAGATTCCACTTTTAGCTAGTTTTTGAAGTGTGTCTCCAGGCAAAAACTTTTAGATCCTCTGTAACATTTTTATTGTTGCCTGTGTTCCCATTGGGGAGATTCCCTCCTCTATTTGTACTGGTGAATACTGCCCCCCAGAAAGATGTGGGGAAAAGTGGTGGCTGGTGCTTACTTTTATTGGGGGGGGGCCTCCCCATCCAGCCAGCCCCCCCCCCACCCTGAGCCAGCCAGGCAAAAATCCCCCCCCGGACGCTTGTTTGCTTAAACGATTGGCGCCCCCTCCACTCGATCGCTCACCTGTCAGGTCCCCCGGCAGCCCCCCCTTCCCTACATCCAGATGTAGCTGTAGTAAATAAAGCTCCCGGTGAACTTTATTTACTACAGCTACATCTGGATGGTGCGAGTTGCTGAACAGCCTTCCCCACAACAGATGGCGGATCTACACTGAGTGCGTGTATGCTGCTGTAATGGCGGCCAGCTTTTCCGGTGAGTGTCCATTTCATAGGGGTGTGGTGGTGGATGATTCTGGAGCACTGTACTGGATCACCTCTTCACTTTTCAAGTCACCACCAATTTTTTTGTGCACATCTTTGCACTGAACTATTGTGTTTTCACCAATAAGTTTATATTGCTGATCCTATCATGGGACTGTGCATTTAAATCTATATTTTTCACTATACAGTAGTAGCTTGGATTACAGCATAATTTGTTCCAGAAGCATGCTTGTAATCCAAAGCACTCATATATCAAAACGAGATTCCCCATAGGAATCAATGGAAACTCAGATAATGCGTTCCAGTGCCACTGCTGCTGTATGCAGTACCGCATGTGGCCAGAGGTGCGGGGGCAACGGAGACTTTTGGGAAAACTCGGAGACACTCGGGAACCGAGTGTCTCTGAGCTACTCTTAGCATCTCCGAGTGGTCTCCAAGCATCACCGGCACCCCCGCACCTCTGGCCACATGCAGTACTGCACACCCCAGAGGCTTGAATCCTGCTCGTCTTGTAAGACAATGCTCACAAATCGAGTCAGGATTAAAAAAAAAAAAAAAAAAAAGCTTGTATTGCGTGTAGCACCCTGGGGTTTAGTCAGGGTTGCTCCTCACAAATTTAGTTACCCGTTACCCTGGTCCATTGTTAGAGAACCATTGATTTCTCCCCAAGCTTGGCCTGGTTGTACTTTTCTCTTCTACCACTAGGTGGCCGGGTACTTGGTGGTATTAGATACGAGAAGGGCAACGCAAGGTCAGGTTATGGGTATATGGGGTATCTCAGCCAATTGGCAGGGGTTTTCTTGAATCCCTTGGCCTGCTGGGAGAGCCTATATATTCAGGTGGAGTCAGGTGATCTATGTTCTGTGCCACCTGGACGGCTGTCTGGGTGGATGTGTGTCTTACGCCCCGGGCTGCTAGGATTAGAGATGAGGCCTATCCCGGGGGCATCTGGCTGCTAGGCTGTCGAAAGGGCCTATCCAGAAGGGACAGGGCAGCGCAGAGTTGGGATTGTGGCTTGCAGTCCAACCAGAAGTGACGGTTCTGCCGGCCAGGAGAACCTGTCAGTGGTCGGAGGTAGAAGGGAAGCTGTCGATACTAAGGGACCATCCACCTTATTACCAGGGACCACAGTGAGTAACTGAAGCAAGTACCGGAGCAGTATTCCCACCGAACGGGCACGGTGGAGAATCGGGAAACTTCAGTCGGTGATCAAGTCAGGGACCCAACCAGCGGAGGAGACGCTTGCAGAGCAGCCTTGTGTGTCAAGCCAGGGACCAAGCTGGTCAGCGTGGGTGAAGCTTGAGAAGTATCTGGAGTGCCAAGCTAGGGACGCAGCAGAGAAGCGGGGGTGGCGCTTGAGGGGATACCACCACAAACCTTGGAGGAGCTCAAGGGATTCAGAGTCAGTGAATCAGAGGGTCTAGTGAGACACCAGGAGCTCAGTGTTGAAGAACTATGAGAGGCAGTTGTAGTGAAGCTGAAGAAACTGTTACGTTTGAGTTAGGAACTGTTAAAGACTGTTGCCATAGGAGACAGCATTCCTGCATGTGCAGATGTGGCGCCTTGCTGGGGCCTTTCCCTGCATGGCTGTCCTCCTATTGAAGTCTCGGAGTCTGTCAATTGAATCTATAACTACTTAAGGGTGTCCCTGCCCAATCCCTCTTTCCCCCAAAAATATAAAAAGGACTGTTAACAGAAATAAAACCTCTTTTACATCCAAGAAGTGTCTGGCACCCAATAACTTTGTCCACCTTGCACCCACTATGCCTCACAACCCACCACATACAGAAGGATGTCAGCTATCTTTGGCCTGGAAAGTTCTCATTAGACTGAACAAGGCCAGAAACGCTCGTAAACTGCATTACTCGCAATCCGAGGTATTACTGTATTGTTTTTTTATTGTTGATTTCCATCCACAAGATTGGATTTTTTAAATATATATATATATATATATATATATATATATATATATATATATATATATATATATATATATATATATATATATATATATATATATATATATATATATTTTTTTTTTTACTTTAGCATTTCTTCACTTTAATGCTTTTTAGGACTTTATTTCAATGTGTTGTCCATTTATAACACAGTATTCACATCTCATAGCTGTTCATTTCTTTTTGGCACTACAAATTTCCTCTTATGATTATTTATAAGTTTGGTACATTACTTATCTTTGCCAGCTGCCGATCCACCACAGGGCAGAGCTACATCTTTTTAATTTTTTTTATTTTTAGACACATTCACTTTCGCTTATTCTCTCTAGGCATGCAGCACCCCGCAGTGGCTGTTAGGTGGCAATGCATGCAGTCTTTACACAGCCCAACTAAAAAAATCTTTCTCATTTGTGCCTTGCTTTTTAGACCTGTTCTTTGGGTTATTTGGCATGCTCACTCACAACATTGCTTTGGCTAGACTGCATCAGCTCTAGTTTCTATTTCTATTCGATATGGTCGAATTTATTTAATTTTTTACTCAGTTTTAGAAAAGATCTTGCTAATCAACTAGCTCTTCCGTTACCTAGTTTGTGTTTTTGCATAAAAGTTAGCAGATATAGTGGCAGTGTTTACGTTCTTTCAACTGTAATTTTACATTGGAAACATTGGATTTGAAAGTGTCGTATAGGAGGTGTGTATATATTGCCACTAATATGTGTAATGCTTGCAGCATATCGAGTGCCGCAGAGGCGATGGCTACTTTAAGATGGTGTTATCTGAATCATCCAGACGTATTTTGCTATACTTACACCCTGAATGAAAGAGTGGTCTATGGCATTTATGCTGTATCTCAAAAACCAGAGCTGATAGGGAAAAATTGGTGTCCTTTTTGGAATCAGTGGGTCGAATATACATAGGAACTGGTCTAACACTTAGGCCTGATTCACACCTATGCATTTTTTAGTGCCTTTTCAGTTTCGCAGAAACACATTACAGTCCATTTAACATGGTTTCCTATGGGTCACGTTCACATCTGTGAATTTTTTGGAAAGGGCCAGGAGGTTGTGATTTTGGTTCCATAGACTTTAAAGGATCAATAAAGTTTATTTAAAAAGGCTACATGCACTAGAAACATGCATCAACTGCAATCTGCATAGGTGTGAACCAGGCCTCAAGGCACAATGGGGTTGATTTACTAAAAGCAAATAGACTGTGCACTTTTTAAAGTGCAGTTGCCCTCTGCAAGTGCAATTGCTCCAGAGGTTAGTAAATCACAGCTAAGTTGGTCTGAGAAAGCAAGACAAATATGAATCTCAGCTCTCATGAGGGACCAGGTTCCCTCCTGATATGAGCTGTGTTGTCAGTCAGTATGGTTCAGTTGATGGAATCAGCACAGACACATCATTAGGCACCATGTTAGGCAGTGGTTAGATATAATAAGAAGAGCAGACTGGTTAGCTTCCAAGGGCATCCATGGGGATGGCCGAAACGTTTTGCACATTATTGCTGTTTATAGTAAGTCAATTTCAGCTTTCAAGTCTTAAAGCTCAACTCCAGGAATCTTGAAAGTTCTCCCTTGCAGTTGGGAATGTGCCTACACAGCAGGAGTCAACTGCTCGTTAAGGTCTAGGGGGCCATGCTCTCCCATGCTGCTAGACTGGTCCCCGCAGGGGTTGCTCCCCCATGCTCTAGTGAACTAGAGCATGGTCTAGGATCATGATGGTATCAAGATTGATGAAGGGTCCATGCATTGGACATGATGATGCCAATAAACAGTCTACTGCCGAAGCATAGCGGAGCGCTGTCTTCTGGGGGAGAGGGGTATAAAGAAGTGCTTTTTCTCCTCTCTAAAATAAACTAGCAGTTAACCCTTGAGGTGCAGCCCCACTGCAAGGCAGAATTTTCAAATTTCCCAGAATTGGGCTTTGAGATTTTTTTTCTAAGGCTATCAGCAATAGCAGCTTTTCTACTCCACTCAATAAAAGGTTTCCTTTAAGATTATCAAATGATCATACACATTACATATCCTCCCACTCCCTGTACCTGCCACCATGATATGAGTCACTTGTAAAGAGTATACTTCTGCAAAAGATCCAATTCAAAAATCAAAACACCGCATTCCAGTCCTTCAGAAATGATTCACAAACCCACACCAGAAGCAAAACACATGTCTGTGTACATGGACCTTCACTTATTATACCAATAAACTGTCGGGGGGGGGCATAAACTGAAAACAGCCCAGGGCAATTAAGGATTGTGCAATATACAGTATACAATATGGTCAAAAGTGTGTGGCTACCCCACCAAGTTATTAAGATTAGGTGTTTCCAGTAAAGGGTGCTGTTAATGCTACAACATATAAAGATATTTAAGACAATTGTGGGCTACTAATCTTGTGGTAACAGTTTGTTTAAGGACCTTTTTTTGTTCCAACCTCTGTGCATAAAAGCCAGCTTCATAAAGATATGGTTTGATGAGTTTGGTGTGGAGGAACTTGAGTGACCTTCACAGAGCCCTGACATCAACCCTACTGAATATGTTGGATTGCCAACTGCGATCTACTGGGACTTTGGAATGCTGACTGTGAGCTACATCTTCTCATTCAACATCAGTACCTGACGTCACAAATGCTTTTGTGGTTGAACGTGACAAATTCCTATAGATACACTTCAAAATGTGGACTACCTTCCCAGAGGAGTGGAGGCTGCTATAGTTGCCAACTCCATATCAATGGCCATGGTTTTGGTATGGGATGTCCATCTACCTCATAGAGATGTGATGGTTCGGAGTTTGGCTATTTTTAGATTATAAGCTCCCACAAGCAAGGAACCTTTTTTTGTACCAGCATATCTGTGCGCCTGTGCATAAAAACAGCTCCATAAGGACATTTGATGAGTTTTGTGTGAAGGAACTTGAGTGGCCTTAACAGAGCCCTGACCTCAATCCTGCTGAACATATCAGATTGTTGACTGCGACTGACTTGGACATTGTAATGCCGACTGTCAGCTACACATTCTCATCAAACATCAGTACCTGGCCTCACAAATGCTCTTCTGTTTGAATGTGACAAATTCCCACAGACCCACTCCAAAATATGGATAATCTTCCCAGAAGAGTGGAGGCTGGTATAGCTGCCAACTTCTTATCAATGGCCATAGATTTGGAATGGGAGTTTTTTTTTGGATGAGCATATCTGTGCCCCTGTGCATAAAAAAACCTTCGTAAGGACATGGTTAGAGGAGTTTGATGTTGAGCAACTTGAGTGGCCTTAACAGAGCCCTGACCTTAACCCTACTGAACATGCCAGATTGCTGACTGTGAACGACTGTGAGTTACGTCTTCTCATCCAACATCAGTACCTGACCTCACAAATACTTTTCTGGTTGAACGTGACAAATTCCTATAGATACACGTCAAAATGTGGATAACCTTCCCAGAAAAGGGGAGGGTGCTATAGCTGCCAACTCCATATCAATGCACATGGTTTTGAAATAGGATGTACATCAAGCTCATAGAGGTGTGATGGTCCGGTGCCTGGCTTTTTTTAGATTGTAAGCTCACACAAACTAAGGTCCTTTTTTGGACCCACATACTGTATCTGTGCCCCTTTGCATAAAAGCAGCTCCATAAAGACGTTGTTAGATTTGTTTTGATGTGGAGGAACTTGAGTGGCCTGGCCCCAGACCTTAATCCTACTGAACATGTCAGTTTGCCAACTGCATCCAACTTTATGTTGGAATGCCGACTGTGAGCTACAACATCTTATCCAACATCCGTACCTAACCTCACAAAAGCTCTTGTGGTTGAATGGGACAAATTCCCACAGATAGGCTCCAAAATGTGGAAAACCTTCAAAGAAGAGGGGAGGCTGGTATAGCTGCCAACTCCAAATCAATGGCTATGGTTTTGGAATAGGATGTCCATCAACCTCATAGAGGTGTGATGGTCCGGTGTTTGGCTAATTTTAGATTGTAAGCTCTTACAAGTGGTACCCTCCTAATCCACCTGTAGTGACTTGTACTGGTGCTATATAAATCCTGTATCATAATAATAACATTGTGTATGTTCTGCTGATTTTAGGTACTAGACGCCTGCTTATTTACATATTAGCTGTTTTACCCATTTTAAAGGAAATGGGTCAAGAAGACTGGTATTTTGTATTTAATTATTTCAACACTGCCTTATTTTGGAACAAAAATACTGAGTTTTTTTATCCTAAAAACTATGTTTTCACTAGACACTCTGACACTCACTCTATAAATTGTTAAACATCCATTTCTTCCCAAGATACTTCCTGTCAGAGAAAATCTGTAGTCAAAATGATGTAGCCCCACAATACTTTAAAGGCGGTAAAGTATGTTGGAAGATATTTGCTTTGAAATGGAATAACACCTAAAAGAGAACCTAGGTTCTATTGTGAGACCAAAAAAACCCCACCCACTGATAGTCACCTTAGCTGCAATGCCCCGCCATTTAGAGCCCTCAGTAAACACCTGCTCTGGTATGGTGAGCATGTAAACTCCTCCCAGCAGGCAGTACTCAGACCTCAGTGTCCAATAAGCAAGCCCAAACACTGTCACCTGACAAAGAGGAAGAGAAGTTAGCCCTTTGTAAGCTGTGACAAAGAGCTTACACAGGGACAAGACACTCAGCTTCAACAGAGAAATAGAGGGGTGAAGGGAAGCTGGGAAAGTAAGTGGCAGTGGATACGGTGGCTTTCTTACAAGAGGACCTGTCATTTTTTGCCCTGAATACATTTCTCTTTCAAGAAAACTTAGCAAACCACTTCTGGTATAGTGCCTGGGTTTGTTACAGGCATTCTGGGTTTAGTTGCTATTTAATCACTAGAAAAAGGCAACGCAGACCTATATTCAAACCTTAAAGTGATATTAAACCTTAATTTTGTCTTAACTTTAGGAGAAAAGGTCCCCCCCCCCCTCCAACCCCTTCCCTGTTTGCTGGTGTCTCCTTTAGCTAGCCGGGAGCTAATGGAGACACCCTTGCATGTGTGCTCCTGTCTGGGACCCGTGCTGAGCTGTATGAATCCATAGACACACAAAGCGCCCGGCAAACAACGCCCCTGCTCTATCTTCCTCCCCACAATTAGACTAACTGCAGCAGGAGCCTATTGTTCTGCTGCCCTCTGTGTCTCCTCTGGAACAAGAAAGTTAGCTAAGCAATCCTGGAGCTGGCAACAGCAAAAGAGTAGCAGATGTTTTGGGGCGGGGGACGGGGGGATTTAACGCATATACTAGGGTGTTTTTTTACCTTTATGAAGTGACTGCATTAAGGTAAAATATGTCTTTAGTACTACTCGCTGAGATGGATATATTATAAAGTCTAGCAAAAGAACTCAAATTCTGTCACTTGCTGGTGAGAATCCTGCTTTAGGCTCCTGCCATTACTGCTCACCAAACCTAATGGGAAAATCAGAGTTCATTTTTCATTTATCAGCCCCGTCGCAAGGAATCTGGAGCAGCATATTCACCTGGAAAAGGAAGCATCTTTTCACCTTTTGTTACTCCTTTTTAACCATCTCAGTAATGCAATTAACATTTGCCTACAGGTCCATTTTAACCCATTTGCTGTATCCAGTGGTAAATCAATATGTACGCTGTATGTTTATAACAAATAATAGGATAGAGGCACACATGTATGTACAGAGATGTCCCATACATGTGCACATGTTGGAATGTATTGGAAAACACACATTCATTTGGAGGCATTGCAGCTGGCAGGTCATGCAGATAGTACAAGTCCCACAAGCAAGACCCCACAGGTGATACTATAAGTGGGGGATATAGACCACCCTGCATCAGTATCGAACCTCCTTCTTTTCCGCCCATCCCCTTTTTTCCCACCAGTATCCTTCTTCTCATCCTTCTTCTTGTCCTTCCCCGGATTCTTCTTGTACTTGGTGTCTCGGTCACGGACTTTGATGACAGGTTTCTCTGTTACTGGGTCCCCTCCGCCTGAGCTTCCACTGCCTTCATCAACTGATGGAAGAAGTAAAAAGGATTACCAGTATGACCAAAAACCACATAAGACTTTGGTTTCCTATAGATTACAGTCCTTGTTGCATTACGGAAGCCATACATTATGCCATTTTCTTTCCACTGGTTGAAGGAGGCCCGGTTCACACTGGTGCGAAGCCAGAAAATCGCATGTGATTCGCACCGCATTGCTATTCAGATCTCATGCGATTTCTGTGCGATGCAAATTCAGCCATACAAACTGTATAGCTGAATTTGCATCACATTCGAACCATGCAGGACCCTTTTTTTTTGTCTGCACCAGAATCTGTTTGCATTGGGTGTTCACACCCATGCGATACGATTCTGCAAATCTGCGTTGCGTTTTGCAAACTGATTGCGGGTTGTTGTTAATTTAACCACTTCCATACCGGGCCTATTTTGGAACTCCTCTCCTATATGTAAAAAACATAATTTTTTTGCTAGAAAATTACTCAGAACCCCCAAACATTATATATTTTTTTAGCAGACACCCTAGGGAATAAAATGACCATCATTGCAACTTTTTATCTCACACGGTATTTGCGCAACAATTTTTCAAACAGTTTTTTTTGGAACAAAACAGTAAAGTTAGCCCAATTTTTTATATAATGTGAACGATGATGTTACGATGACTAAATAGATACCCAACATGTCATGCTTTAAAATTGCGCACAGTCATGGAATGAGGCCAAACTTCAGTACTTAAAAATCTCCATAGGTGAAACTTTACATTTTTTTACAGGTTACATGTTTAGAGTTACAGATAAGCTCTAGTGCTAGAATTATTGCTCGCGCTCTTACGCACGTGGTGATACCTCACATGTGTGGTTTGAACAGCGTTTACATATGTGGGCAGTACTAATGTGTGCATTCGCTTCTGAGCGCGAGCTACCGGGGACAGGGGCATTTTAAATTATTATTTTTTTAATTTTATTTATTTTTTACTTTTTTTTACATTTTTTTTTTTTTTGATCACTTTTATTCCTATTACAAGGAATGTAAACATCCCTTGTAATATCGTGACAGGTCCTCTTTATGGAGAGATGTGGGGTCAATAAGGCACGGGAGAGCCCGGAGAAGCACCGGATGCAGGCGTGAGGGGGGGATGTCCCCTCCCGTCACCTGTAAGAATGATCAAGCGGCAGAACTGCCGCTATGATCATTCTTATGGTGCACAGAATTGTCGGCTGCAAACAAGGATATCTGAAAGATGCCTGTAGCTGCAGGCATCATTCAGATATTCAAACTGAAAGTCCAGGACATCATATGACGTCCTTGGGCGGGAAGTGGTTAACATATACTCCGCAATCAGTTCGCATGAACAGGTTTGGGTTTAAGATGCTGTGCAGATTTGCAGCAAATTTGCTGTGAATTTGGACCACATCTAGTGTGACCCGGGCCTGAATGTGTTCTTTCCTTCAATCCCGCCTGCTGTGCCATTGTATTCCATCAATGGACTGACTTCAGTACAACCATCCTGACCATAGACGGATCCTGCTGAACCGGAGAAATTACGATTATAGCTGGTCTTATGGTGGCTACCAATATGGAGGAACTGCAAGGGGAGCTAATTGGGAGCTGCCCCTGCTGAAATTATTGGGCCAAACCAGTGGCGGCCGGTGGTATATTTTTTTGGGGGGGTTGACAAACAGTGAACAAAAATCCCCAACCCCGGTTGGGTCACCCGCAACACTTACCCCGAGCAGCACTTCCCTCCAGGCGACCGGCGTCTGGCTTCCCCTGCGTCTCCTCCTCGGCATCACGGTGGTGTCCTCGCCATGCGTCTCCTCCCTTGGTCAATAGGCTTCTCCTTTCGGGCCAATCGGGAAACGGGTCTCAGGACCCGCTTCCTGATTGGCCTGGGAGGCAAAATCAGTGTGACAATAGCGAATATTCGTTTACTATTGTCACACAACTGGGTGGGCTTGGGGCACAGTGCTCTGCACCCTAAGCCCACCCTTTTTTGAAGCTTGTTAGAGCCTCATTGGAATCCATGCGTCCGGCGCCATGCATGTAGATCAAGAGCCAGCCAGCTGCATGGATGTGAGGGGCCCTATGGCCGGGTTGCCACTGGGCCAAATGCTGAGAGTTTTGTTCATCCAGAAGCATGGGTTGCGGATTGTTTTGGAACACATTTGTTTTGGAACACATTACAATGGAATTATTCAGTAGACGTTTATTGCCATACACAGCTTGAATTTCAGATGATTCCTGCTGAATCAGCCAACATTTGAGTTGTGGGTCCAAGATAGAAAAGCACGTACCCGACATGTGCTTGCTAAAACATAGCTTTTATTAGCATATCAGGTAAAACTGTGGCCTTAAAATGGTTGTAAACCCTTACATATACCCAGTGAAGTGACTAGCCTCACAGAGATTATACAAATCCTCCTACATAATTTGTACCTATTTATCTGCAGCCCTCTTTTCTCTACAGCCATTCAAAGTGCTGAATTTTTTAAAGATTGTCTGAGAGTTCATAAAAAAGGGGGCAGAGAGCTGAGATTACACCCTGCAGAGCTCAGTGAGGAGAGCTCTGAGAGCTGGTTGGAGGGAAGGGACACCCCCCCCCTTCATACAGCACACAGGAACAGAGCTGGGGCTGTCAATGTGCTGGAGGTCCATCCCCTGTCACCTTTTTTCTCTCAGTGTCAGGAAAACTTGTCAGTACTGAATCATTCTGAGAGCAGGGGAAGGAGGCAGCAGACAGAAATGACACTTGCTCTAAATTGAGACAAGTACACACCATAGAGGGATATGCTTTGTTCATTTTTCATGTCTGAGGTTTACAACCACTTTAACCATAACATAGTTTCAAACATTGTGCACCCACATGCTATGTTATATTGCGTTTTAAAATGTACCAACTAACTATATGAATTCCCACATTCATATGCGTTACAATAAACGCACATGCATTGACGTGCGTTGCTTTACGCAGATTTTACAACTTACATATAATATATATAATAAACACATGCCAGCCTATCCAGTGTGAATGGGCCCTAAATACTTTTGACTTTAGAACCACTTTAACCGCTTGCCGACCAGCCGCCGTCATTTTACTGCGGCAGGTCGGCGCGATCCCTCGAGCGGGATCCGGATAGCAGGCGCGCGTGCAGGGGGGTGCCGATGCTCGTGTCCGACGGTCACGATGACCACCACCGGCAATCGCGGGCACAAGAGGCAGAACAGGGACGTGTGTAAACACACAAATCCCCGTTCTGCTCTGTGAGGAGTGACAGATCGCAAGTTTCTATTAGCTAGGAACCACGATCTGTCATTTCCTCTAGGTCAGTCCCTTCCCCCTACAGTTAGAAACACACACTAGGGAACACGGTTAACCCCTTGATCGCCCCCTAGTGTTAACCCCTTCCCTGCCAGTGACATTTTTACAGTAATCAATGCATTTTTATAGCACTGATCGCTGCTTAAATGACAATGGTCCCAAAAATGTGTCAAAAGTGTCCGATGTGTCTGCTATAATGTCACAGTCATGATAAAAATCGCAGATCGCCACCATTACTAGTAAAAAAAAATAATAATAATAAAAATGCTATAAATCTATCCCCTATTTTGTAGACGCTATAACTTTTGTGCAAACCAATCAATATACGCTTATTGCGATTTTTTTTTTTTTACCAAAAATATGTAGAAGAATACATATCGGCCTGAACTGAGGAAAAATTTGCTTTTTAAAAAAAAAATGGGGATATTTATTATAGCAAAAAGTAAAAAATATTGCTTTTTTTTTCAAAATTGTCGCTCTTTTTTTGTTTATAGCGCAAAAAATAAAAACCGCAGAGATCATCAAATACCACCAAAAGAAAGTTCTACTTGTGGGGCAAAAAGGACGTCAATTTTGTTTGGGTGCAACGTCGCACGACCGCGCAATTGTCAGTTAAAGCGACGCAGTGCCGAATCGCAAAAAATGGTTATTCAGCAGCCAAATCTTCCGGGGCTGAAGTGGTTAATAATGCATTTTTTTTTATGGGTACATTTGAACAGAAAGAGGAAAGAGGGACTGAGGAATTTAGTTCATAAAAGAAGAAGTCCCTCTAAATAAGGGACAGTCGGGAGTTGTATTCTTTCACGGCTGTGCAGATCAATTATATATGAATCGGAAGGTCAGTATCTTCATATCCTCTAAACAACTGTCTATGTGGGTGGAATTTTGCTGAGTATATGATTTTTTTTTTTAACTTTTAATTCCCTGACAGATGACTCGAATTTTAGACCATTCCTGCTGAATCAGCTGAAATGTGAGCCGTAGGTGGCCCTGTAAGTATTACACTCGAATCAACAAAAAACAATTTAAAAAAATTGACTGAGTCAGGTGGAAAATAAGTTGCAGAACACTGATTGCATCCTATCAATGTGCCATGACTGCCTGAATATAATAGCCAGCAGAAGAGATTCTCCATCCATGCTGTTAGCACTGACAGGGAAGGCGATTGATTTCCTCTCATTCAGCTCAAGGGCTAAACAAGAAGTGGGGTGAATAAAGGATGGAGTGAAAAAAAACTGCTTATTCAAATCCCCTAAACATAAACAAGCATTCAAACCTTGCCGTACATGCACAGCCCCACTACAATGGAGCAATTTTACTTCTCCAAGCGTTCCGCTTTAAAGCCAAACTTCAGCCCAACAACAGTTTTGGATGGAGTAAGGAACGGAAAGAATCATTGTCAACTTTTTGAAGCTCTGGTATATAGCGGAAAGAATATACCAAAACCAATGGCTGATGGTCCAAATGCATAGCTCCCCACTGTCCCTGATTTCGAGGGACTGTCCCTGATTTGGAGCAATGTCCCTCTGTCCCTCATTCCTCCTCATTTGTCCCTCATTTTGGTCTGATCTGTATAGTTGTATATAAAATGTACTTTTTATCTATCAAAAAGTGTTTTCCAGTGCTAAACCTTTCATCTGATTTCTAAATTGCTGCATTTGTAAATTTTAGACACTATAAAGGAATAGTAGTGGTAAAAAAAAAAGCACTTGTGGGTTTACCCATCTTGTTTTTTTGTACAATTCTCCTTTATCCTTTAAGGGGGCGTGGCAGGGGGTGTGTCCTATGCCTGCATACTTTTGCTGATAGGTGTCCCTCATTCCCATCTCAAAAAGTTGGGAGGTATGCACATGCATTTATTTCATCATAAAACCTCACTGCGGGACAGTCTCTACACAGTGACTCGCCTGTTCATGATATCCTGCTCGTCAGTCCTGCCTACTTAAGCCGTCCAGCCCAGATGATCTCTGCCTTCGCCTTGGTCAACATCACAGAGACTATCGCCTGCGTTCCTGTTAAAGACTTGCTTGGCTGACATTTCTTCTGGCTCCAGATCCTGCTTGCTGTTTCACTACGCTGTTCTCTGGCTTGCTGACTTTCTGGCTTGTCTGACTATCTGCTCCGGTTACCGAAATTTGGCTATGTTTTGGCTACGTTTGTTCTTTTCACTTTTATAATTAAACAAGCGTGATTTAACTGTACTTCTGTCTCTGTCTGATTCATGGTTTCTGACACTACCTGAAGTTGTGTGGTATATAAATTCTGCATGAGTTTTCAATAAAGTGAGTTCCAGTTTGCATCTAAGCTATTGTCTGCTAGTCATGGATGCTTAGCAATAATACCTGGTTTCTGGGTCCAGATTGGAGGAAGCTATAACTTGACGACAGCACCCAAGCTGGGTGCTAGATGGTTCTTTCCAACACTCACCTGTGCTCCAACAGTTTGATGCCCGTGAGGTCCCTCGACAATTCTGGCATCTGCTCCTTTTCTTCTGGATGCTGTTCTTCTTCCCTCTTGATTGGCTGGCATGGGATGATGTCATTCATTCCTGCATGCTGGCACCGTGCCGGTAATGCAGAGAAGGGAACCTGCTGCTGAACCCTAAGGCTTTGTGTTCAGAAAACCAGTACATTTTCTGCTTGAACCTGAGTAAGTAGGTAGCGCCGATTACTAAACTCCCCGCTCCTTATTGGATTTTAATGAGTACATATTGCAAATACACACGGATACACTTTGGATTCCTACAGTATATAGTAGATTATCTTGCAAAGAAAAAAAACATTGACATACTTTATTTTAAAAGGATGGGGAGTATAAGTTGGACAATATTATTTTGAACTGGAATGCCCCTTTAAAAAAAGTTTTGCAGTTTATTTTAACAAAATCCCTGGGTTTGTTATGCTAGAGTGGCAGATGATCACTTACAGGCATCCTGGCTGTCACTGTCCCTCCCGCTGAATGCGGCCCGCAGTTTGCTCCTGACTACACGCAGTTGTATGCCCAGCTGGCGTGTTCTAGGGTCCGGAGGTGACATCGGCAGCTCCACCTCAGGGTTATTAATCTGATTCACCACACCGTCACCTGTCACCTGTGGGAGGTACCTGTAGAGTCACAGGAAACAGCCACAGTTAGGGCATCTCTTCTCTTCACCAATCAGATTTCCCCTTTTGAGTTTTTAATCTCAATACTCACCGCCCCTTCGACTGTCCATTCCAGCATTTATCTTGGTTACTAAGACCAGCAGAGACTCTGTTATCAGAACAAAGGGACAGAGGGAGGAGCTTCCAGAGACCACGCAGTGGGCGGAGCTTGGACACCACCTCTGACACCTATAACAAAGAAAAGGATTTACAAGATAAGAAAATAGAAGAGAACACTCAGTATTATCGTATATTCTATAATGTAATCCTTGCTCACCAGTCTGTCGATGTTGGTACCGGCTGCTGACGTGGGCTTCTCATCATTGCTGTAAACTCGAAACCTTCTCTTAGGATCTTCTGGCGGGGAGCGTCGTGACCGCGATGGAGGCGGGGTTCCACAGGACTGGAAGATCTACAATACACATTGGAAATTATATAGCAGAACAAATCTATAAAAATAAAAAAAGACACTAACTGCATTCAAAATATCTCAACTCCCTTTCCTTGCAACTGTATTATTACACCTTATTATTACAAACATTACACACTATTAAAAAATGTAGCTATAATGTATTCTCAATGTGGTATTACTGTAATGTTTATCTGAAATAATTTTTCACTTTTACCTTTATATACAGATTTATACATTTTACCTCTGCTATCTGTATGTCAGTATCACCAAAATATTCAGCCTAGGATAATTTATGATTATACAGTATTTCTGAATTGAGTCAGTGGTTCTTCTACATTAAAGTCTCAGCAGCAAAGACTTTAATCTCCTCATTCTATTGCCACCAAAACACCATTGAACATCCTGGACCAGATCCTTGGCCACCAAAGCAAAAAGGGGAGACATCTTTACTGTTATGAATGCAAATTGGTACCACCAATGTAAATGAGCACATCACCATTGACCACCAATTTAAGAGGGCACTCCATTGACCACTAAGGTAAAGGGGCACTACAATGACCAACAATGTAAAGGGGCACTCAAATGACCACCAATGTAAAGGGGCACTGCAATGACCACCAATGTAAAGGGGCACTCCATTGACCACCAATGTAAAGGGGGACTACAATGACCAACAATGTAAAGGGGCACTACAATAACCACCAATGTAAAGGGGCACTACAATAACCACCAATGTAAAGGGGCACTGCAATGACCACCAATGTAAAGGGGCACAACAATGACCACCAATGTAAGGGGTACTAAGCTGAACACCAATGAAAAGGGTCACTAGAATGACCACCAATGAAAAAATGTTTCCACTGTTGCACTGTCTACACATATTGTTTGATTGTTATATACTAACACCATGAGTAGTATTCGCACATATGCACTTTATTGTGGGATAAGCGATGTTTTGTTGATCTGACACATTTGTGTTTTTTATATTGCTCATATCATTTTTTGCATAAGTATAGATATTATTAAAAAAAAAACTTATTTTGTACTAGTAGGCATAGGCTGTGTTTAGTGCTACACTTAATTTAATTGGTTTGTGCATTGATTTGTGCTTCAGACACTTGAGTGTTGCCTTGCTTAGGGGAGGTAGGGAGGTTGGATACAGCGCAGAAGTTAGGTTAAAATTTATTGTATGGAAATGCTTTTTGATTTATTTTAAGGGGATGTTTCTCTACTTACAGCTAATGTAAGAGGGCACTTCTCCACTGGAAATCAATGTAAAGGGCTATTTCTCCACTGACCATAAATGTAAGGGGCATTTCTCTGACTATAGGAGGGACCTTCATAATTATAAAAGGGAGGCCTTCTGCACAGATCAACAATATAAGGGGTCACTTTACCACTGACCACTGAAGTAAGAGAACAATTCTTCACTGTCCACCAAGGTAAAGACCCACGTCTCTACTGGACTTTAATGTAAGAACTACAACAACCATTAATACAAGTGGACCCTTCACTGTCCCCAATGTAGGGAGCCCTCTTCATCACTGACCAACAATGTAAGGGGGCACATCCTCACCATCAGTGTAATCAGGGCATTTACATTAACTAAAAATATAGGGGTGTTGTCCTTTCCCCTGGCCACCAACATACAGGGGACTTTTACTGGAGGGGGGGCTTTATAAAAAACATCAGTGTAAAAGGGGATAAAATAGGAGGGGTGCATATGATGCCACGGAGTACCAGAAATTACATGGTATAAATCAGGGATGCTCATACTACGGCCCCCCCAGCTGTTGCAGAACTACACATCCCATGAGGCATTGTAAAACTCTGACGTTCACAGACATGACTAGGCATGATCGAAATTGTAGTTCTTGAACACTTGGAGGGCCGCAGTTTGAAGACCCCTGGTATAAATAATCGAGCAATAGACATTACTGGCCACCAGTGGTAAAGAGGTTGTAACTAAGGGTGTAAAAATACCAAGTATTGCAAAGATGCTACTGGAAAAAGGAGGGGGGGGGGGGTTACCAAGCTGTGGAGGTCATCACAATTTTGCTATAAGCCCTTTTGATTTTTAGTTATGTCCTTGCCACTGACCCATCCATTGTGTGGCGTTTGCAACTGGAGATGATACACAACATTGCATTATTTAGCCAACTAATAAAATCTCCTGTATTTGACCCTTTAGAAACAATTAAGGGGAGGAAAAAAACGGCAGAGTCACTAAGGTGGATTAAATCTTTGAATAGACCCCGGGAGCTGCCACTTAATTTGTATTTTAACAGCCATGCCCCAGGCATTGCAAGTTATAGAACCCATATGTGTATGCAACAAATTAGGACAGAAGACACGTTTGATGTTTTTGAGCATATACCTGAGCAGTTAGCTGGACACTCTCCTCCTGCAGTGTCATTATGGCTTCAGATATTTTCACTGCAATCGACTCTGCAGCAAGTTCCACATTAAAAGGTCCTACCAATCGCTCAGCCACCTCCTGCAGTCCATCTAAATGAGGAGAATTGAAAGACACGTTGACACTTTTTCTTTTAACCTTCCCTATTTGTTAAACATTTATTTAATATACATTTTTAAAAGCTTAGGCTATACAAAAGTAAGATTTTAGTTGCAGCTGCAGTTTGTCAGGACGGTCAGCTCCTTCCATTATACAGAGTAATGGAAATATAAGAATAATGCTCTTTTTTTTGGCCACAACAGGTATGCAGGTATTTACTGCAGTCTGCAAATGTGACTACATCAGTAAACATACCAAGATCATATATCACAGAAGGAAGTAAATATTTACAATTCGATTATCCAATCTATCCCTATCACAGAGGTAAGATACTCCTAAAGGTACAACTTAACAACACAAATGGGTAGAAATCTGTGGAATAGACTGAGCAAGGTAGCAGTCCTTGTCTAGGAACAAGTAACTGAGATATACTGTATACCTGGAAACTACAGACCAGCCAGCCTAACATCAATAGTATGTAAACTACTAGAAGAAATAAGTGACAATATCCAAGAATTTGCTGATGAAAATGATATTGTTATTAGTAACCAAGTACACCTATTATTTGATGGTTTATTTGTATACACTTTAGCATTTAAGATCCACAGTACACTTATTATTGTGATGGTATAACTGTATGTATTCTTGACCAGGGTAGATAAGATGTTTCACCTTCCTGTGACTGCCAACCACTGTATACTCCACCCTTAGACCCACTTAACTTTACCTACGATTAACAAGACCACACTTGAAATGGAGTATAACTGGCCATAGCAGCCTTTTTATTCACAAATATTAAATATATAACATTCTTTAACACATAACAAAACTCCAACTATCAGTTGCTCCCCCCGGTGGTCTTTGACGGCACTTCCCAACTTAGCTCTGTTCCACTTCTACACTGCAGGCCTTTTTCCATACTAGGCCTCTAGTTGTGTAACACCAGCTCAGAGACAATCCATTATCTGCAGTGCAACCATTACCATCTTCCAGCTAAACCATGTTAGCTGGAATACACCAGAGGGCCCATACCACCGATGAGTCCCCCACACTTCCATCTCGTAGGTTATCTTGCCACCATCAAAGACCACCACCGCCAATTCATTGCTGCCATGACATATCCTTCTCGCACTGCGTCTGAAATAAAGCAAAATGAACACACAACAAAACAGGGAGGGTGGGTGTGAAACTGTTCCCTGTTTAGACTTCCCCCTGCAATGCTGCCCGGGCCACCCCCTGTCCCAGTAAATAAATTAAACCCCTCCCCTTGTTCCCTTTCTTCCAATCCACTACTCCCCCATTCCTACCCTATTCTCCTTAACCCCTTGTTGTCCCCCTTCTCACTCCTGTCATGCCCTCTGCTAGCTCCATTTCTTTCCACTCACTCCGGGCCTCACTAGTATTGGAGTACAGCAGTGCAGCATCAAACACATATGTTACATTTATGATATATCGCTCCTGCCAGACCAACCTTTTAACATTCTATGAGGAGGTGAGCTGTTATTTGGATAGAGGAAGGCCTGTGGATGTTGTATATCTAGATTTGATACAGCACCCCATAAATGCCTAATTTACAAATTAGGATCTTTTTGCATTGATGAGATTGTATGTACCTGGACTAGAAAAACTAGATGCAGAAGCACGTCCAGAGAGTAGTATTTAACCACTTCAGCCCCGGAAGGATTTACCCCCTTAATGACCAGGCCCTGTAATACGGCACTGTTACTTTAACCGACAATGGCGTGGACGTGCGACGTTGTACCCAAACAAAATTGATGTCCTTTTTTTCCCACAAATAAAGCTTTCTTTTGGTGGTTTTTAATCACCTTTGTGGTTTTTATTTTTTGCTCTATAAACAAAAAAGAGCAACAATTTTGAAAAATAAATAAATACAGTAATATTTTTTACTTTCTGCTATAAAAACTAAAATATCCAATAAAAATATATAAAAAAAATCAAATTTCTTCATCTGTTTAAGCCAATTTGTATTCTGCTACATATTTTTGGTAAAAAAAATCCAAATTAGTGTATATTGATTGGTATGCGCAAAAGTTATCGAGTCTACAAACTATAGGATAGATTTAGGGATTTCAGTGGGTCAGTGATTGGGCAATCAGTGATTTTTAGCAGGACAAATTGAACATTAAAGGACACTTTTTGGGGACCAGTGACACCATAACAGAGATCAGTGCTAATTAAATGCACTGTCTCTGTATAAATGACACTGGCTGGGAAGGGGTTAACATCAGGTGCAATCAAAGGGTTAAATGTGTTCCCTGGGAGTGCTTTCTAATGCCCCGTACACACGGTCGGATTTTCCGATGGAAAATGTCCGATCGGAGCGTGTTGTCGGAAATTCCGACCGTGTGTGGGCTCCATCGGACATTTTCCATTGGATTTTCCGACACACAAAGTTGGCGAGCAGGAGATAAAATTTTCCGACAACAAAATCCGTTGTCGGAAATTCCGATCGTGTGTACTCAAATCCGACGGACAAAGTGCCACGCATGCTCAGAATAAATAAAGAGATTAAAGCTATTGGCCACTGCCCCATTTATAGTCCCGACGTACGTGTTTTACGTCACCGCGTTCAGAATGATCGGATTTTCCGACAACTTTGTGTGACCATGTGTATGCAAGACAAGTTTGAGCCAACATCCGTCGGAAAAAATCCTAGGATTTTGTTGTCGGAATGTCCGAACAAAGTCCGACCGTGTGTACGCCCTGTAACTGTGTGGGGGATGCTGACATTAGACAGAGAGAGAGATCGGTGTTCCTGATTACTAGAAATCACAGATCTCTCTCTTTGCCTGTGACAGAACAACGGTCTGCCTTGTTTACATAGGCAGACTGTCGTTCTTTCATTCCCCAGAACGATCACGGGTGGTTGGTGGCCCCGTTGATTGGCTCCCACTGTGTCCAATCCCAGACCAGCGCCCAAGACCAGGGAGCACGGACAACGTACAGGTACGTTATTTCACGCAGCCGGGCCGCCCAGCCGCAGTATATGTGCGGTGGGCGGTCCGGAACTGGTTAACGAGATATATTCTGGGTGGTTATAAGCAGGGTGCCCCAGGGCTCGGTCCTGGGACTAATTCTGTTTAACTCGTTCATAAACGATATAGGGACTTGAATGAATAGTTCTCAGTGTTTGCTGTTGATACAAAGCTAAGCAGGGCAAAAACTTCACAGCAGGATACAGCAAATTTACAAGAGGACCTCAATAAAATAGAGGGGTGGTCACTGGGCAGCTATATGGTAAATGAGGTTCAATATTGAAAAATGTAAAGTAATACATTTGGGGGCTAGGAATATGAATGCAAGTTACTCGGTAGAGGGAGAACTGGGAGAAGCAAGGATGGAAAAGGATCTGGGGGTCCTAGTAGATCACAGGCTTACACAATTCCACAATTAAGTTGGATGAAGAGTGCATCAATCTTAAACTGCGTAAGAGGTTCTTTAGGGCCCATTCACATTAGGAACTGCATGTTCCATTCATATGCAGTTCTGTGCAGTGCGATTTCAACCCATGCATTTTGCATGGGCTGAAATCGCACAGCACCGCACCCAAAGTAGAGCATGCACTTTCTATTTAAACGCACTGCAACCGGATCGCATGGTACTGTTGTAGATCGCACTTCTCTTTCGGTGCGGGGAAACCAGCACAGGTCACGGGTTTCCCGCACAGCATTCTAGTGTGAACGGGCGCTTACTGTAAGAGCGGTAAGGATGTGGAAATTTGGTGGTGTCATTGGAGAGTGTAGATGAATTCAATATGCTTTTAGATGTGTTTCTTAGCGAACACAGTGTGCAGGGATATGGAAAATGATAGTGACCTACACACACATTCAGGTTGAAGTGGATAAACAGGTGTCTTTTTTCAACCTTAAAGGATATCTAAAGGTTTGTTTTGTTTTTTTAAAAACAAACATGTCATACTTTCCACCTCTGTGCAGTTGGTTTTGCACAGAGTGGCCCCGATCCTCCTCTTCTGGGGTCCCTCATTGGCTCTCCTCCTCTTTTCGAGTGCCCTGTTGGAGAGCTGCTCTCCTTTGGAGCACTCGTGCGGGCGTGTGGGTGTCCTGCTGCTGTGTCTATTGACACAGCTGCGCTGCTATCAATCTACCGAATCAGGACCTGGGACATCGGCTGGATCTGGTGTGCTCTTCCCTGTCACTGGAAAGACCGGGTTCAGGTAAGTAAAAGGGGGGCGAGCTGCTTCACAGGAGGATTTTCACCCTAATGCATAGAATGCATTAAGGTGAAAAACCTTGAGGGATTACAACCCCTTTAAGAATTATGTAACTACTGTCTGCAACCATCAAGAGTTCTTAACAACAATAAAAGGTAGATACTTGGATACTCACAAATAGGTCCACTTGCACCTAATATAGAGGATCCATTGGCTTGGTGAGTGGCTGAACAGTCTGCTACAGACAACTTCTTGTACTCTCAAGATGAATGCACCCAGCAGCACTCCATCCTTTTACACCCGAGGAACATACCCAACAGTGCTCAACCCAATCTAATAGATGGAGTTTACCACCAAACACTATCTAACACAGTGGTTCTCCACCTGGGGGTCGGGACCCCCTCGGGGGTCGAATGACGATTTGGCAGGGGTCACCAAATCCTGGGCTGTTCCTGAAGCCTGCACTGCTCTCCCAGCCTTTTCGCGGTCACCCAGAAGGGCTGTCCCTGGAGCCTGTGGCCGCCCGCTCGGCCTCTTCACAGCTGCCCATACAGTTCACAGCATGGCTGGGGGGCAGAGACTAGAGGTCAGCTGACTGGTGAGGAATGTGAAGTGGGAGGGGCTGAAGGAGACCCCATCTCATGATTTTGGCATAGGTGTCACTGCTACGAGACACCACAAAGTTGGAGACACAGTGACGCCAGAGACCCAGTGAGTAACACTACCTGTGATTATACTTGCCATTAAAAGTCCCCACTACAGTCCTCAGATCAGCAGATGACTTTGATCAAGAGCACCTAATTTGGTTGATCAGAACTCCCCCCAGCATTGCCACTCATCCCATTCCCCCCACCAAGGAGTAAGAGAAGGAATAAAAATAGAGAATACATGGAACGGAGAGGAAAAGAGGGGGAGGAACAAAGAAAAAGGGAGAGAAAGAATAAGAGAAAGAACAAAAAAGACAACGAGAGAGATGAGGGGGGAAAAAAACAAGAAATTAGGATAGAGAGGGATAAAAGGGAAAGAAAGGAGAACAAAGAGAAAGAGTAAGAAAAATAAAAGGTTGCGCTAATGCTAATAGTGCTTAATGTAAAATCCACAGTGCAAAAGGTTTATACCGTGATCATACATAACAAATAAATAAATATAAAAATAAACCAATGTGCAAAACATATGGTAATGGTGAAAGAAAACAGTCCCATCCAATGAGGCATCAAAAAAGTATCATAGTGAGTTTGGATCACCAAAAAATAAAAAATAAAAGTCCAAGTGACAATAGGTATATTTCTGTAATAGCAAAGAGAAGTCCACCACCAGAGAATAGAAGGGGTTACTTCTTACCAGAAGGCCATGACCCCCCACCACAGAGGGTCACAGCAAGCAGAAAACTTTAAAAGCCAAAGGATGAGAACTGCCAGCGGTGTCCACCAGAGGTCATCTCAACATCAGCCACACCAACGAACCCATATCAAAGGTATCATGGAATATAAAAGGGGCTCACATAGTGTAAAACTGATAAAATTTATTGAAATGTGATAAAAAATAAATGAACACTTACAAACGTAATAGATAAAACAGCCTTAAGTCCGGCTCCGTGGCCTCCGTGGGCGGAGCCAGACGACGCGCTGACGTCACCCCCGAGCGAGCCCACCCCAGCAGGACGGGTCTGCCCGAGCTAGGGCGGAGCCAGACGACGCGCCGACGCCACCCCCGAGCGAGCCCACCCCAGCAGGACGGGCCCGTCCGAGCTAGGGCGGAGCCAGACGACGCGCCGACGTCACCCCCGGAGAAAGAGAAAGAGTGGTACATCCTAAGTGGAAGGGACTCAGGGAGCGCTAAATGTCCGTGGGTTAGGGGCGCAAATTACTTGTCTTGCCTTGGGTGCTGACAACCCAAGCTACGAAAATAATTTTACTGTTAGGGGTCCCCAAAACTTGAGGAATTTTATCAAGGGGTCACAGCAGTAGAAAGGTTGAGAACCACTGATCTAACAGGAGTCTCACTCAAGTTCCTCAGACAGAATACTAAAGATTTCTGATGAACCAGCTGAGTGGGTAGCCCTGTGGAAAACGGCAGCACTGCGGGGGGGAGGGGGTTGTGGACAGGTACTAGTACCGATCCTCCTGCAGTGCCAGACAGCAGGGGGAAAGGGACACAGATACTAGAATCGATCCTCCTGCAGTGCAGCCAGAAGAAAAGCAGAAGCCGGCAGCATCTCACAAGAGTCACAAGCAAGAACGGCCCGTCCATTAAGGGTGCACGGGCGCCCCCTCCATGTCCATCGCCGCCTCCCCTATCCATGTGTCAGGCCCCTTTCAGGACACCAGCGCATGGATTCCAATGCGCAGGGGCTGTTTTTTTAAGCATTGTTTAGAGCCAGAGGCTCTAATAGGCTTCGATATAGGGTGGGCTCAGGTCGCAGCGAGTGGGCTCCGAGCCCACCCAGATGTGTTACAACAGCGATTCAATATTTGCTTTTGTAAGACTGATCCTCATCACGGCCAGGGATAAGGGAGCGGGTTTTGACACCGGTCACCGATTGGCTGAAAGGACAGGCGATCCCATTTGACACCCAGGAGGAGGAGGGGATGAGCTGGAAACTGCCATGGAGGAGAGGACTCGGAGCCGAGCTGCTGCACCTGCACCGGGGGATGGGTGGTTGTTTGCTGCCCCCCCAAAAAAAACACCAGATGCCACTGGTCACAAGTGTCAGCAATAAGACAGTACTGCTGGCCCTCCAGCTCGGCAGGTGCCCGGGCCTACCTTTTGAATGGAGGCCTGGGCCCAGTACAGGAGGACTGACTGACTGGCTCAAGAGATAAGGCTATAATTCTAATGGATTAAAAAACTATGGTTCAGCCACATCTGGAGTATGCTGTCCAGTTCTGGTCACCAGTCCTCTGGAAGGATGTACTGGAACTGGAGGAAGTCCAGAGAAGAGCAACAAAGCTAATAAAGAAGTTGGAGGACCTCAGTTGTGAGGAACAATTACAAACATTCAATGTATTCTCCTTGGAAAAAAGACGCTTAAGAGGGGACATGATTGCAATCTACAAATATCGTAATGGTGATTCCAACATTGCGAGGAAACTATTCAGTCTCAGGTCACTGAAGAAGACAAGTGGCCATCAATGAGGTTGGAGGAGAAGCAGTTCAACCTTAAATAGTGTAGAGGGTTTTTTGCTATTAGAGCAGTAAGGGTGTGGAACTCCCTTCCACAATTGGTGGTTTCAGCAGAAAGCGCCATTAATTAAAAAAAAAATGTTTAGATGGGCATCTAACTGAACACAAAATACAAGGATATGGGAGGTGGTAGAGACACACACACATACACACGTTGAACTAGATGGACTGTCTTTATTCAACCTTACCAACTATGTACCTCAGCAGAGCATCCCCTTGTTTACTAAGCTCTGGAGCATCTGCACTCGCAAAGTGTGCAGTTTATTTGCCTTTAATAAATCCACCCGACTGAGTCTCATGCTCTTCTCTACTTTGAAGGATCAGGTATTTTCTTTGTTTCAGGAGGCTGAATTGAGCAGAGGGGGTGGAAGAAAGGTGGGCACGTCCTGCTGGGCATGGGCATATTAAAGTGAATCTAAACTCAGCCTAAATGTGCCTGTTTCCTACAAGTGTACCCTGAAAATGTATCTTTTGTCTTGCTTTTCCCCCAAAAATTGGAGTGCAGTTCCTGTGCTTGGAGCCTCATAGCTGCAGTGTGACATCATCTAAGAACGCCAACCCTAACTAGTGTTATTTAAAATAGATAAATGTCTTTAAAAGATGGAGGTCCAGCCTCCTTCCAAAAAATTAAAAATCAGCAGCTACAAATACTGTAGCTGCTGACTTTTAATATTAGGAAACTTACCTGTCCAGGGATCTTGCAATGTCAGCACCCCAGCTGATTTTTCCATTTGCTCTCAGGTGCCAATTAGAGGATATATACTGTATATACTATTAGAGGAGATATACTGTATATACTATTAAAGGAGATATACTGTATATACTATTAGAGGAGATATACTGTATATACTATTAGAGGATATATACTGTATATACTATTAGAGGAGATATACTGTATATACTATTAGAGGAGATATACTGTATATACTATTAGAGGAGATATACTGTATATACTATTAGAGGATATATACTGTATATACTATTAGAGGAGATATACTGTATATACTATTAGAGGAGATATACTGTATATACTATTAGAGGAGATATACTGTATATACTATTAGAGGAGATATACTGTATATACTATTAGAGGATATATACTGTATATACTATTAGAGGAGATATACTGTATATACTATTAGAGGAGATATACTGTATATACTATTAGAGGATATATACTGTATATACTATTAGAGGAGAAATACTGTATATACTATTAGAGGATATATACTGTATATACTATTAGAGGAGATATACTGTATATACTATTAGAGGAGATATACTGTATATACTATTAGAGGATATATACTGTATATACTATTAGAGGATATATACTGTATATACTATTAGAGGAGATATACTGTATATACTATTAGAGGTTGAATCTGGTAAATATCATCAGACTCAGAGATCACATTTTTTTATTTAACCAGTTCCCAAAAAGCCGCCGCAGTCAAACTGCAGCAGGATGGCTCCCCTGGGCGAGTCGTCGTAGCTGTACGTCAGCCCTTTAAGATGCTGTAGGAGGCGTGCGCCCGCAGCATGTCTGCGGAGCCGATGCAAGTGCCCGGCTGGCGTGATAAGCGCTGGGCACCCGCGATCGCTCGTGACAGAGCAGGAACCGGATTTGTGTGTGTAAATACACAAATCCCAGTTCTCTTAGGGTAGAGGAGACAGATCGTGTGCTCCTACTAAGCAGGAACACCGATCAGTCTGCTCCTCCAGGGAGTCCCATCCCCCCACAGTTAGAACACACTTAGGGAACACAGGTACCCGTTCCCGACCCTTGCCCCCGAAAAGTGGTACCAGAGTGGGGGAGGAGGTAGATAAGCAGGACTTCCACTTTTGGGTGGAGCTCCGCTTTAAATACCCAGAAACATAAAAACTAGGAAAATTTTTTAAGTGCCTGAGTATTTAATAAAGACATTTTTGGACAATGATAATAAGTGCTGGCATTTGGAAATTATGAAATTGCGTGAGGAGAAGTGTTGCTGAGAACCCTAAAAATGTTTGATTGTATGGAGAGGGGGAATTGCTCAGCAGCGCTCAAGGCACTGCAGCCTTTGACTGTCTCACCAGATATGGAGTGAGATTTGGTAATGTCACTACTGTGCTGATCACTGTTCTCCTTACTGGAGGGGAAACAGTACCTGAGGACCTAAAGTGTAAGAATCTCCATGCTTCATTCATTCTGTGATTCTTTGCTTCCGCCACTTCTGCTGCTTCTTGAATTCTAATCCACTAGTCATCAGATCACCAGAGGGCAGTTTTGACATGAGGAAGCAAAACTCTGTCTCTACCAAGATGGTTGCCTCCCACACACAGACTCAAGGCAGAACAAGGCATGGTAAGTCATTACTGGGGAATAGATCTGCTGCAGGAGCCTACAGGCAATACTGGGTGATTCGTTTTTTGACTAAATCTCCCGTTTTTGAACTAGTTCTTCCGTTTTTCCAGATATGTTTTCTAGGGCTGACATTTGGGTTGCCACCTTTTCTTCAAGCCAAACTCGAACACTTTAGCGGTCTGGGACACCTTTGGGTGCCCCAAGGAGACTAGTAATGCAGTGCGCATACCGTTTCAGGCAGGCTGTGGCTCCCCAAGTAACCAAATCTGTTGCCGTCCGGGAGCTGTGGGCAGCTGTCTGGGGGCAGGTTTGGCATCACTAAGGGGCAGGGTAAAAATGTGGGCATGTCCAAATTGCTCTTGCTGACATCATTACCCTGCCCCTTAGTGATGTCGAACCTGCCCCCAGACAGCCGCCCACAGCTCCCGGACGGCAACAGATTTGTGTGTGACTATCTTGGTTACTTGGGGAGCCACAGTCCGCCTAAAACCCGGACACATGATTCAAAATCCAGACTGTCCGGGTGAATCCTGGACAGGTGGCAACCCTAGCCCAGGCTGGAAAAAAAAAATTTTAAGCGAAAGATTAAAAAAAATTTTTTTTTTGATCTTCTGCTTTTAAAAGGTAAAGAGGAGATTTAGGGTCTTTTTGACCCCAGATTTCTTCATAAAGACAACCTGTCATCCTTATGACTATCTTAGTTACTTGAGGAGCCACAGCCCAATCTGAATAATGTGTCTGGGTTTCAGTCTGCCTGAAACCCGGACACAGGATTCAAAACCCGGACTGCCCGGGTAAATCCCAGACAGGTGGCAACCCTAGCTGACATCCTGGTCCTGATTTCACTACTTAGTATGTCACCAACCTGGAGTAATCAGTCAGTCAGTGAAGCCTGAAAAGCTTTATCTTGCATGCTTTATCCAGATCAGTGGCTCACTTCACAGTGATAGGGGATAGAGTCTACTTGCTACCTAAAGATGCATGTTAAAGCAACTGAAATAAAAGAAAACATTTTCCAATGGAATAGAAAGTTATCAAGGGCACAAACCTATCAAGCTGTTCCAGTCTGCATCCATGTCCGCCTGGTGGGCGAGGCAGCCTTTCATGATGTTGAGGCAGAGTCCATGGCAGGGCAGGAGGGATGTATAACCTCGGCAAAGTGGGCAATACCACATGCGCATGGCAGCCCGGAGACAGTCAGGAGGTGGCACAGCCTGAGCACAGAGAAGTAACAGTTGTAATTGCAGCAAGAAGACCAACGATTTATTACACAGGTTTACATAGCTCTCAAATGTCCCTGATTTCGAGGGACTGTCCCTGATTTGTCCCTCTGTCCCTCTTCCCCCCTCATTTGTCCCTCATTTTGGTCTGATCTATATAGCTGTATATAAAATGCACTTTTTATCTTTCAAAAAGTGTTTCCCAGTGCTAAACCTTTCATCCAATTTCTAAATTGCTGCATTTGTACATTTTAAAAGCCAATATAAAGGTATAGTAGTAGTAAAAAAAAGTCCTTGTGGATTTTATTAACCTTTTTTTGGGTTAATTCTCCTTTAAGGGGGTGTGGCAGGGGGCGTGTCCTATGCCTACATACATTTGCTGGTAGGTGTCCCTCATTCCCATCTCAAAATGTTGGGAGGTATGGATGTACCATATATGACATGTTGGTAATAAAAAACTGTGTGGTAGCAACTACATGGCAGATGTCACTTTCCGATAAAGGACAGAAAGTAAGACTGATGACACACAGGCAACTGCCGCTAGTGATTCTGCCAATGAGAATTTGTCAAAATCAATAGCATCAGGATCGCCAAGAGGATACCTGTTTGGCCCCATGGAATTGCTCCCCCTGTAGCTGAAGCAGTGAGATGTCGCTCCCATTGCTAGCGATAGAGATTCAGCAGTATTCAAGCCAGTGACAGAGAGACATCTTGCGGCCTGTGGCTACAGAGGAATCGATTCCAAATGGATACACAGACGGCCTTTTTAATGATCTTGCCGCTGGCAATTTGTCACTAGTGTCAGAATCATCTCTGTGTCATCAGCCTTTGCGAAAAAGGGTAATGGCGCGTTCACACGGGCGGATTTTTCGACCGGACTGGTCTGACGGACTTTCAACTGACTTTCGTCGGACTTCCGACAGACTTTTGAACGAACGGACTTGCCTACACACGATCACACCAAAGTCCGACGGATTCGCACCTGATGACGTACGACCGGACTAAAATAAGGAAGTTCATAGCCAGTAGCCAATAGCTGCCCTAGCGTCAGTTTTCGTCCGTCGGACTAGCAAACAGACGAGCGGATTTTTCGACCGGACTTGAGTCCGTCGGAAAGATATGAAACATGTTTCAAATCTAAAGTCCATCAGATTTTTGACCGAAAAAGTCCGCTGCAGGTTCGATGGAGCCCACACACAATCGGATTGTACGCCGGATTCGGTCCGTAGGACCAGTCTGGTCAAAAAGTCCGCCCGTGTGTACATGGCATAGGAGTAATTTTTACAATTCCTACATTTTTTACTTCAGTCCTTTCTTTAAAGTGGAATTCCAGGCTATTGGCGAACTATGGTTAAACCTGCTCCCACCCCCTTCTAAATCCGATTCTAACTACCCTGTAAATCCTTGGTGCCCAACCTGCCGCCAGAGGGCCACATGTGGCCCTTTTGTATATAATGTGCAGCCCTCTGCAATCTGCAGTGGGAACATTGATTAGGGTAATAGCATTGATCTCGGGTAGCCAATTTTTTCAGGGACCAGTTGGGCAGGCGACCGCGGGGGGTGATTGGTGGGGGGATATTCGCAGAGTAAGTCCTCCGCACTGTATTGTAAAGGGGCATTGTGAAATAAAGGGGACTGCACTGTAATGATCACAGTGCCCCTTTACAGCGCAGGCCCCTTTATATCACAGTGCCCCTAGCCATCACAGACTCATAGCCCCCTTCTGTCTGTATCACCCTGCAGGAGGAGGACAGACTCATAGCTCCTTCTGTCTGTATCACCCTGCAGGAGGAGAACAGACTCATAGCTCCCTTCTGTCTGTATCACTCTGCAGGAGGAGGACAGACTCATAGCCCCCTTCTGTCTGTATCACCCTGCAGGAGGAGGACAGACTCATAGCTCCCTTCTGTCTGTATCACTCTGCAGGAGGAGGACAGACTCATAGCTCCCTTCTGTCTTTACACCCTGCAGGAAGAGGACAGACTCATAGCTCCCTTCTGTCTGTATCACCCTGCAGGAGGAGGACAGACTCATAGATCCCTTCTGTCTGTATCACTCTGCAGGAGGAGAACAGACTCATAGCCCCCTTCTGTCTGTATCACCCTGCAGGAGGAGGACAGACTCATAGCTCTTCTGTCTGTATCACCCTGCAGGAGGAGGACAGACTCATAGCCCCCTTCTGTCTGTATCACCCTGCAGGAGGAGGACAGACTCATAGCCCCCTTCTGTCTGTATCACCCTGCAGGAGGAGGACAGACTCATAGCTCCCTTCTGTCTGTATCACCCTGCAGGAGGAGGACAGACTCATAGCTCTTCTGTCTGTATCACCTTGCAGGAGGAGGACAGACTCATAGCTCCCTTCTGTCTGTATCACCCTGCAGGAGGAGGACAGACTCATAGCCCCCTTCTGTCTGTATCACCCTGCAGGAGGAGGACAGACTCATAGCTCCCTTCTGTCTGTATCACCCTGCAGGAGGAGGACAGACTCATAGCTCCCTTCTGTCTGTATCACCCTGCAGGAGGAGGACAGACTCATAGCTCTTCTGTCTGTATCACCTTGCAGGAGGAGGACAGACTCATAGCTCCCTTCTGTCTGTATCACCCTGCAGGAGGAGGACAGACTCATAGCCCCCTTCTGTCTGTATCACCCTGCAGGAGGAGGACAGACTCATAGCTCTTCTGTCTGTATCACCCTGCAGGAGGAGGACAGACTCATAGCTCTTCTGTCTGTATCACCCTGCAGGAGGAGGACAGACTCATAGCTCCCTTCTGTCTGTATCACCCTGCAGGAGGAGGACAGACTCATAGCTCTTCTGTCTGTATCACCCTGCAGGAGGAGGACAGACTCATAGCTCTTCTGTCTGTATCACTCTGCAGGAGGAGGACAGACTCATAGCTCCCTTCTGTCTGTATCACCCTGCAGGAAGAGGACAGACTCATAGCTCCCTTCTGTCTGTATTACCCTGCAGGAGGAGGACAGACTCATAGCTCCCTTCTGTCTGTATTACCCTGCAGGAGGAGGACAGACTCATAGCTCCCTTCTGTCTGTATCACCCTGCAGGAGGAGGACAGACTCATAGCCCCCTTCTGTCTGTATCACCCTGCAGGAGGAGGACAGACTCATAGCTCCCTTCTGTCTGTATCACCCTGCAGGAGGAGGACAGACTCATAGCTCCCTTCTGTCTGTATCACCCTGCAGGAGGAGGACAGACTTATAGCTCCTTCTGTCTCTATCATCCTGCAGGAGGAGGACAGACTCATAGTTCCCTTCTGTCTGTATCACCCTGCAGGAGGAGGACAGACTCGTAGCCCCCTTCTGTCTGTATCACCCTGCAGGAGGAGGACAGACTCATAGTTCCCTTCTGTCTGTATCACCCTGCAGGAGGAGGACAGACTCATAGTTCCCTTCTGTCTGTATCACCCTGCAGGAGGAGGACAGACTCATAGCTCCCTTCTGTCTGTATCACCCTGCAGGAGGAGGACAGACTCATACAGTAGTTCCCTTCTGTCTGTATCACCCTGCAGGAGGAGGACAGACTCATAGTTCCCTTCTGTCTGTATCACCCTGCAGGAGGAGGACAGACTCATAGCCCCCTTCTGTCTGTATCACCCTGCAGGAGGAGGACAGACTCATAGCTCCCTTCTGTCTGTATCACCCTGCAGGAGGAGGACAGACTCATAGGTCCCTTCTGTCTGTATCACCCTGCAGGAGGAGGACAGACTCATAGCTCCCTTCTGTCTGTGCATGGATAGACTCATGGGGGGGAGATTTAATATAACTGGAGCTCTCAGAATCTGGTGCAACAGTGCATGGTAGCCAATCAGCTTCTAACTTCATCTTGTTCAATAAGCTTTGACAATAAAACCTGGAAGCTGATTGGTTTCTATGCAGAGCTGCACCAGATTTTGCACACTCCAATTTTTCTTTTATATGTGCCTATGCATGGGTGGGGAGGTGGGGGGCATAGACTACTGTTCCCATTCATCTTTGTCACCCCTGCTGTCTGTGTCATTACATCACTTTACAGGGTGTACTGCTGTACCTTAGCGGCTCTGTTGACAATGTCACTTCCCGTTGCCAAGCCTTGCACCAGTGTTCTGGCAGCTCCCAATGCTCGTGTTATCTGAAAAAACCACACAGTCACAAACACTGACACACAAAATCTCCAGCAAAACAGAGCTTTTCTATAAGATGACAATAAACAGGAAGACACTTACAAAATCAGAAGTATTAACAACCTAAAGTTACACATCATAAAAAACTATGAATTACAAGCTGTTCATACTCACTCAGTCACTATGAGATTAGTTTTCTATATTCTGCTAAAAACCTGGTTGATCCTGCTGTTCTTTATCTACCCCTTCTGCCCATGTCCCCATGCAGTTGGGAATTTTGCAGAGCAGTGTTGGCCACTGTGCACATGCTCAGTTTTCAGTGAGTTTCTATGCTGAGCATTTCCTCCCTTTCACATCTGAGCAGCTCATGTGACTACAGAGTCACACATGTGCAGAGGCGGCTCTAGGCTTTGTGAGGCCTTAGGCAAAACCTAGACATGAGGCCCCACTCACACTCATAATGGGAAAAATAATTCAAGAGATAAAAAAAATTAACTGTGTAAATTGCATATATAAAGAGCTTTAAAGTGCTGGTGTCCGTGTCCTTTATCTCAACGCTGGTGTCCATGTCCTCTATCTCAATGCTGGTGTCAGTGCTCTCTATCTCAGTGCTGGTGTCGTCAGTGTTCTCTATCTTGCTGCTGGTGCCCATGTCCTCTATCTCAATGCTGGTGTCAGTGCTCTCTAGGTCTGTGCTGGTGTCAGTGCTCTCTAGGTCGGTGCTGGTGTCAGTGCTCTCTGGGTCAGTGCTGGTGTCAGTGCTCTCTAGGTCAGTGCTGGTGTCAGTGCTCTCTAGGTCAGTGCTGGTGTCAGTGCTCTCTAGGTCAGTGCTGGTGTCAGTGCTCTCTAGGTCAGTGCTGGTGTCAGTGCTCTCTAGGTCTGTGCTGGTGTCAGTGCTCTCTAGGTCGGTGCTGGTGTCAGTGCTCTCTGGGTCAGTGCTGGTGTCAGTGCTCTCTAGGTCAGTGCTGGTGTCAGTGCTCTCTAGGTCAGTGCTGGTGTCAGTGCTCTCTAGGTCAGTGCTGGTGTCAGTGCTCTCTAGGTCAGTGCTGGTGTCAGTGCTCTCTAGGTCAGTGCTCTCTAGGTCAGTGCTGGTGTCAGTGCTCTCTAGCTCGGTGCTGGTGTCAGTGCTCTCTAGCTCGGTGCTGGTGTCAGTGCTCTCTAGCTCGGTGCTGGTGTCAGTGCTCTCTAGCTCGGTGCTGGTGTCAGTGCTCTCTAGCTCGGTGCTGGTGTCAGTGCTCTCTAGCTCGGTGCTGGTGTCAGTGCTCTCTAGCTCGGTGCTGGTGTCAGTGCTCTCTAGCTCGGTGCTGGTGTCAGTCTTCTCTATCTCGGTGCTGGTGTCAGTGAGGGAGGTAGCAGCGGAGAAGCCAATCAGCAGGCAGTGCCAGCACAGGATGCAGTGCACCCGGCCCATCATGGATAAGGATCAGCACTGGACTTGGCTGGGACCTCCCGACCCCGCAGTGGAGCCCTGCATAGGTGGGGTTAAGGGCAGGGCAGAAGGAGGGGTTAAGAGCTGTGAATCACAGTTTATCACACTTAGACACTGGCACAGGACTGAGTTGCCCTGACCGTGGCACTGATAATCAGGAGAAAGGGAGTGGGGGGATGGGGCAGGGGTGGTGATCAGTGGGAAGAATGTCCCTTACATTGGTGATCAGTGGGAAGAATGCTCCTTACATTGGTGGTCAGTGGGAAGAATGCTCCTTACATTGGTGATCAGTGGGAAGAATGTTCCTTACATTGGTGATCAGTGGGAAGAATGCTCCTTACATTGGTGGTCAGTGGGAAGAATGCTCCTTACATTGGTGATCAGTGGGAAGAATGCTCCTTACATTTGTGATCATTGGGAAGAATGTCCCTTACATTGGTGATCAGTGGGAAGAATGCTCCTTACATTGGTGATCAGTGGGAAGAATGCTCCTTACATTGGTTATCAGTGGGAAGAATGTTCCTTACATTGGTGATCAGTGGGAAGAATGCTCCTTACATTGGTGATCAGTGGGAAGAATGTTCCTTACATTGGTGATCAGTGGGAAGAATGCTCCTTACACTGGTGATCAGTGGGAAGAATGCTCCTTACATTGGTGATCAGTGGGAAGAATGTTCCTTACATTGGTGATCAGTGGGAAGAATGCTCCTTACATTGGTGATCAGTGGGAAGAATACTCCTTACATTGGTGATCAGTGGGAAGAATACTCCTTACATTGGTGATCAGTGGGAAGAATACCCCTTTTGCTTATAACTATAAACATCGTTCATGTCAGTGGTAACTTATTGTAACCTAGAGGCAAAGGTTGCTCATTGCTCAAGGAACCCCAACAAACCTGTTTGAGAAGGGACGTTTTATACCATTTATCGGCTAAATTGTGCCACAGCTCTAACTTTAGCTGCAAGGGGCATTCTGACTTAAACAAAATGATTGCATCCAACTAATAAGCCCGTGTCAGTATTATGTAATTTAGTAATGGGACTTCTGTGCAGTTAAGAAGCTATCAAACCTGTAGTCGAAGTCTTCTTGGAGTTTCGCCAAAAGGGCTCATCTCCTCAGCATGGCGCATAGCACACTCCATGTAGTCGGCATTCAGCTGGTAATGAGGAAGCAGGAGACGGAGCATGCGCTCCAGCAGTCCGACCCAAAATTCGGAGAGAGCCTCGGCCAATCTGGGGGCTCCTCCCCCCATGTAGAAAGCACGCAGCTCTGAGAAGAGAGTACTGAAGAGAACGGCATTCTGGGAGTACAGGTGTCCATAGGAAAGTACGAACATGGTGGAGAGGGAATGCTCAGAAGAGTCAAGGAGTGCGAGGAAGAACTCTGCAACACATAAGCAGAACATATGTCATGTTTGTTGTGCAGGCATTGATCACACGTAATTAATTTGATATTAATGTAATACTTTTCTAGATTTCTATAGCGCTTTTTTCACTCCGCTTTAAGATTATAGTAATCTTACCAGTAGATTCCCCACACTTTCAGGCCATATGTGTTGAGCCTTGGTTTTTTCTGTTTTCTACACCACTGTTTATAGTGGTCTACTGGTTACTTGAGTTACTATTATTTGGTTTGTTTCGCTTATTTCTACATTCCTTGATGATATCTACACAACTTTTGCTTATGTGATACATGTTCTGTTAATGTCTTTTCAATCCTAATTTATACTTGTACACTCAGGGGAAATACGTTTTTCCTTGCCTATGTTTATTCAATGTGGTTAAAAAAATGCTTGAAACTTAATAAAACAGATTCAAAATAAAATAAACTGAAAGTTCGGTTTTCTTGGATACTGTGTATGTGACATTCAACGTCTGTTCACCTGCTGCTGCATTCACCTGGTGCATATACTGTACTTCCTATTGTATATACAATAAAGATGACTGTTCCATGCTAGGGAAATGCCATTGACTGTCACTTAAATGAATAGCAGTAAAGGATTCATTGGGTGAATTTCCCAGTGAGTCGTTCATAACGAGACCCCTATATATCACACCAAATAGGGGGACAACCCAGGAAGATCAGAGACAGAGGGATCCAGGCTCCAATACAGGGACTAGGATATTCTGAGATATCGCATCATTCAATGTTCACAATTGGATTTGCTAATTAGACTCTGTACTGAGCCAAAGCAAAATAAATATCAAACCTTTAGTCCAACCAAGCCTCTTCTGGATGTTGAAGTACCATTCATTTTTAATAAAAGCTGGGATTGAATCTGTTTATATTTTGCCTTGTTTACTTCCCTTCCCACTTCATCGTCAGAGTAAGTAATTAATCACTACAGGAGAGGAGCTTGTACAATTGTGCAAGACTAAATGGAAATATAGAGTTCAGCTTTAAGGGATCGAAGTATAAAACATTTGCTGTGCAAATGTCTTAACTATTTGCATGGGCACCAGGAATATTTGTTGTATTGTTTGTAATATGGATGTCTCCTATGTTTATCAGCTCCATCCAGCAGCCATAAAAGCAATCATTTTTTTTATAGAGGTATTTCAGGAAAATACCGCATTATGTCCACCAGACGAAGCTGAAGATCATTGGAGATAATCATATTACAAGCAATAAGGTAAACTTTCAGGGTGGCTAAGACATCGTGGTTAAGACATCCACAGAGTAAATCTTTTATACATAGACCCAGGGCTTTTTTTCACAGAGAATAGGTACAGGTACTCCTCCTTGCCTCTGAGCACCGTCCCCTGGTTCCACCCACTAACCACCTCTGAGCACCGTCCCCTGGTTCCACCCACTAACCACCTCTGAGCACCGTCCCCTGGTTCTACCTCCTAACCACCTCTGAGCACCGTCCCCTGGTTCTACCCACTAACCACCTCTGAGCACCATCCCCTGGTTCTACCCCCTAACCACCTCTGAGCACCGTCCCCTGGTTCTACCCCCTAACCACCTCTAAGCATCGTCCCCTGGTTCTACCCCCTAACCACCTCTGAGCACCGTCCCTTGGTTCCACCCGCTACCCACCTCTGAGCACCATACCTTGGTTCCACCCACTATCCACCTCAGAGCACCGTAACTTGGTTCTACCCCCTAACCACTTCCTCCGAGCAAAGTCCCTTGGTTCTGCCCGCTACCCACCTCCAAGCACCATCCCCTGGTTCTACCCCCTAACCACCTCTGAGCACCGTCCCCTGATTCTACCACCTAACCACCTCTGAGTACCGTCCCTTGGTCCCGCCCCCTACTAACCTCCGAGCACCGCCCCTAGGTTCCACCCCGTACTCATATCCGAGTACCACCCCCTTTAGAGAACACAGAACGAAGTATCATTTTGTGGTGCTAAATTATTTGTATGCAATTTGTTAATGTTAACAAGAAAAGCAGTAAAATAGATCCCCTGCAGCCAGCAATAATAGACCACCCACCCCCTAGTAACAATAGACCCTCCTACAACAAAATACTTCCCAGAAACAATAAATCCATCCAAGCAACAATAGATCTCTCAGCAACCAGCATCATTAGACCCTCCAGCAGCCAGAAACAATAGACCACCTCGAGCACCGTCCCCTGGTTCCACCCCCTAACCACCTCTGAGCACCGTCCCCTGGTTCTACCCACTAACCACCTCTGAGCACCGTCCCCTGGTTCCACCCACTAACAACCTCTGAGCACCGTCCCCTGGTTTCTACCCCCTAACCACCTCTGAGCACCGTCCCCTGGTTCTACCCACTAACCACCTCTGAGCACTGTCCCTTGGTTCCACCCACTAATCACCTCTGAGCACCGTCCCCTGGTTCTACCCCCTAACCATCTCTAAGCATCGTCCCCTGGTTCTACCCCCTAACCACCTCTGAGCACCGTCCCTTGGTTCCACCCGCTACCCACCTCTGAGCACTGTACCTTGGTTCCACCCACTATCCACCTCTGAGCACCGTAACTTGGTTCTACCCCCTAACCACTTCCTCCAAGCAAAGTTCCTTGGCTCTGCGCACTACCCACCTCCAAGCACTGTCCCCTGGTTCTACCCCCTAACCACCTCTGAGCATCGTCCCCTGGTTCTACCCCCTAACCACCTCCGAGTACCGTCCCTTGGTCCCGCCCCCTACCAACCTCCGAGCACCGTCCCTAGGTTCCACCCCGTACTCATATCCGAGTACCACCCTCTTTAGAGAACACAGAACGAAGTATCATTTTGTGGTGCTAAATTATTTGTATGCAATTTGTTAATGTTAACAAGAAAAGCAGTAAAATAGATCCCCTGCAGCCAGCAATAATAGACCACCCACCCCCTAGTAACAATAGACCCTCCTACAACAAAATACTTCCCAGAAACAATAAATCCATCCAAGCAACAATAGATCTCTCAGCAACCAGCATCATTAGACCCTCCAGCAGCCAGAAACAATAGACCACCTCGAGCACCGTCCCCTGGTTCCACCCCCTAACCACCTCTGAGCACCGTCCCCTGGTTCTACCCACTAACCACCTCTGAGCACCGTCCCCTGGTTCCACCCACTAACCACCTCTGAGCACCGTCCCCTGGTTCTACCCCCTAACCACCTCTGAGCACCGTCCCCTGGTTCTACCCACTAACCACCTCTGAGCACTGTCCCTTGGTTCCACCCACTAATCACCTCTGAGCACCGTCCCCTGGTTCTACCCCCTAACCATCTCTAAGCATCGTCCCCTGGTTCTACCCCCTAACCACCTCTGAGCACCGTCCCTTGGTTCCACCCGCTACCCACCTCTGAGCACCGTACCTTGGTTCCACCCACTATCCACCTCTGAGCACCGTAACTTGGTTCTACCCCCTAACCACTTCCTCCGAGCAAAGTCCCTTGGTTCTGCGCACTACCCACCTCCAAGCACCGTCCCCTGGTTCTACCCCCTAACCACCTCTGAACATCGTCCCCTGGTTCTACCCCCTAACCACCTCCGAGTACCGTCCCTTGGTCCCGCCCCCTACTAACCTCCGAGCACCGTCCCTAGGTTCCACCCCGTACTCATATCCGAGTACCACCCTCTTTAGAGAACACAGAACGAAGTATCATTTTGTGGTGCTAAATTATTTGTTTGCAATTTGTTAATGTTAACAAGAAAAGCAGTAAAATAGATCCCCTGCAGCCATCAATAATAGACCACCCACCCCCTAGTAACAATAGACCCTCCTACAACAAAATACTTCCCAGAAACAATAAATCCATTCAAGAAACAATAGATCTCTCAGCAACCAGCATCATTAGACCCTCCAGCAGCCAGAAACAATAGACCCCTCCCTCAACAGTAGATCCCTGCCAGCAACATAAGACCCCCCCCAAAACAGTAGACCTCCCCAGCAACAACAAAATACCCACCAGCAACAATAGATCCACCCCAGCAACAATAGACCCTTCCACAACAAAAAATCTACCCAAGCAACAATAGATCCCCACCAGCAAGAATAGATCTCCCAGCAGCCAGCATCAATACATCCTCCAGCAGCCAGAGGCAATAGACCTCTCCCTCAATAGTAGATCCCTCCCAGCAAGATAAGCCCCCCCAACAGTAGACTTCTCCAGAAACAATAGACCCCCCCCCCTTATGACAATAGACAACAGCCGCCAGCATCAATAGACCCACCAGCACACCCCAGCACCCCTTGTCATTACATACATTCAGTGCTGGAGGTATCAGAATTGTGTTTCCTCATGTTCCCGCTGAAAAAAAGCCCTGCATAGACCTCTTAAAGCGGAGTTCCACCCAAAAGTGGAACTTCCGCTTATCTGATTCCTCCCCCCTTCGGTGACACGTTTGGCACCTTTCGCGGGGGAAAGGGCACCTGTTTTTTTACAGGTACCCTGTCCCCACTTGCGTCGGACCTTGCGGCAGCGAGGTACATAAGGAGTTCCGCCCCTCTCTTCCTCCTTCCCCCACTGCTGGGCCAGTAATAGAGCGCAGCGCGCCTCGTGCATGCACAGTAGGGTACCGGCTGTGACGGCACAAGGCTTCACTTCCGGGTTCCCTTACCGGCAATGGCGGCGGCAGTACTCGGCAGCCGATGGAAGCATTGGCTGGGGTGCCGACATCGCTGGATTCCAGGACAGGTAAATGTCCTAATATTAAAAGTCAGCAGCTATAGTATGTGTAGCTGCTGACTTTTCATTTTTCGAGGGGGGCGGGGGGGGCGGAACTCCTCTCTAATGTCACAACACACTTGCCGTTCATTTCATATTCAAACGTTACTTTGATCCCTACACTGGCTATTGTGTCTATTGCTTAAAGTGTATCTATATCCAAACCTAACCTTAAGACCCCTTTCACACTAAGGCGTTTTACAGGCATTTTTGCGCTCAAAACAGCGCCTGAAAAGCTACTGTAAACCGCCTCTTCTGCAGCCCCAGTGTGTAATCCCAAGTGCTTTCACACTGGGGTGGTGCCTTTGCAGGACAGGAAAAAAAGTCCTGCAAGCAGCATCTTTGGGGCGGTGCAGGATCGGTGTATACAGCGCTCCTCCACCGCCCCTGCCCATTAAAAAGAATGGGCAACACTGCCGAAGCGCCTGCAAAACTTTTTGGGTGCTATTAACCCTTTCCTCGGCCGCTAGCGGGGGGGGTTAAAAGAGCCCCACTAGCGGCCAAATAGCGCCGCTATAACAGCAGTAAAGCGCTGCTAAAACTAGACCGCGGGCACGGTCACGCTGTACGCAGCGGGCGCCTGCTATCCCTGTCTCTTAAAGGGGACGTACAGGTACAACCATTTGCCCACCGCTGCCATTGTGACGACGTATATCGGCGTGCAGTGGTCGGCAAGTGGTTAAAGGTGAACTCCAGCCATCTGTTCCATCTTGCACAGTTGTACCGGCTCCTCTCCTGTACTGAAATTGCTTACTCTGATTTCACTGCACACTGTGAGCTTCCAAGATGCAGCAAGTCAGATTCAGCCCACCTCATTTCCTAGCTAGAAAACATCCTGCATCATCTAGCCACAGGGCTCTCCAAACTATGGCCCTCCTATTGTTCAGGAACTACAATTCCCATCATGTCTAGTCCTGCCTGCGAATGTCAGAGTTTTACGATGCCTCATGGGATGTGTAGTTCTGCAACAGCTGGAGGACCGCTAATCTGCCGGCATTGCATAGAGACCTAGCAATGACATCACTGTTTCTAAAATTAGGCAAGTAATGAAACCACAAAGGTTTTATTTTAAATAGCGATTAGCATACTGATTGGGCGGGGAAGAAAACACAGAAGACAAAATATAAGCACATTAAACTTCAAGGGTAACTAAAGGTTTTTTTTTTTTTTTTTTTTAACCACTTGCTGACCAGCCGCCGCAGTTTTACTGCGGCAGAATGGCACGGCTGGGCGAAACGACCTTATGTTACGTCGCTTCGCCCTAAGGCGCTCGTGCCCCTGGAGCCAATGCGAGTGCCCAGCAGGCACTCGATCGTAACACACCGAGAACCGTTCTCTGAGGGGAGAAGAGACTGATCGTGTGTTCATACATAGTATGAACAGCGATCTGTCATCTCCCCTACACAGTCCCCTCCCCCCACAGTCAAAACACAGAGAGGGAATACAGTTAACCCCTTGATCGCCCCCTAGTGTTAACCCCTTCCCTGAGAAGGACATTTACAGTAATCAATGCATTTTTATAGCACTGATTGCGGTATAAATGCCAATGGTTCCAAAAAATGTGTCCGATGTGTCCACCATAATGTCGCAGTCCCGATAAAGATTGCAGATCACTGGCATTACTAGTAAAAAAAATGATAATAATAAAAATGCTATCCCCTATTTTGTAGAAGCTATAACTTTTGCGCAAACCAATCAATATACACTTATTGCGATTTTTTATTTATATTTTTATTACCAAAAATATGTAGAAGAATACATATTGGCCTAAGCCGAGAAAAAAAAAAATGGGGATATTTTTTATAGCAAAAAGTTTTTTTTGTTCATAGCGCAAAAAATAAAAATCGCAGAGATGGTCAAATACCACCAAAAGAAAGCTCTATTTGTGGGAAAAAAAGGTCGTCAATTTTGCTTGGGAGCCACGTCGCACGACCGTGCAATTGTCAGTTAAAGCAACGCAGTGCCGAATCGCAAAAAATGGCCCGGTCATTCAGCAGCCAAATCTACCGGGGGCTGAAGAGGTTAAACAAACATGTCATACTTACCTATTCTGTGCAGTTGGTTTTGCACAGAGTGGTCCCGATCCTCCTCTTCTGGGGTCCCTCAGCGGTGCTCCTGGCTCCTCCTCTCCTCGAGTGCCCCGTTGGGGAGCCGCTCTCCCTCGGGGCACTCGAGAAGAGGAGGAGCCAACAGTGGCTGGAGCTGCTGTGCTCATCCCCGTCGCTGGAAAGACCGGGCTCAGGTAAGTAAAAGGGGTGCTCTGGGGGGGATGCAACAGAGGAGGTTTTTCATCTTAATGCCTAGAATGCATTAAGGTGAAAAACCATGATGGAGTGTACACACGGTCGGACTTTTCACATGCAAAAGTCCGACGGACGCCGCCGGACCAAATCCGGCGGACAATCCGACCGTGTGTGGTCTCCATCGGACTTCCGACGGACCGTTTCGGCCGGAAATCCGACGTACTTTAGATTTGAAACTTGCTTCAAATCTTACGTCGTAACTCCGCCGGACTCAGTTCCTGACGGAAAGCCCGTTCGTCTGTATGCTGGTCCGACGGACCAGATACGACGGAGGAGCAGGTTACTGCATCTCGCGCTCGCTGCAATAGGAGAAACAAATTTTTCCATTGCGGCGAGCGCGGGGGGCATCCCAGGCCCTTAGGTCTGGTATGGAACTTTAAGGGGAACCCCCTACACCGAAAAACCGGCGTGGGGGTCCCCCCAAAATCCATACCAGACCCCGATCCGAGCACGCAGCCCGGCCGGTCAGGAAAAGGGGTGGGGACGAGCGAGCGCCCCCCTCCCCTCCTGAACCGTACCAGGCCGCATGCCCTCAACATGGGGGGTGCTTTGGGGGAGGGGGCGCCGTGCGGTGCCCCCCCACCACAAAGCACCTTGTCCCCATGTTGATGAGGACAAGGGCCTCTTCCCGACAACCCTGGCCGTTGGTTGTCGGGGTCTGCGGGCGGGGGGCTTATCGGAATCCGGGAGCCCCCTATAATAAGAGGGGCCCCCAGATCCCGGCCCCCCACCCTATGTGAATGAGTATGGGGTACATGGTACCCCTACCCATTCACCTAGGGAAAAAGTGTAAATAATAAAACACAACACAGGTTTTTAAAATATTTTATTAAACAGCTCCGGGGGGGGATCTTGCTCCGGCTTCGGGGGTCCCTCCGGTTCCTCTTCTCCCGGCCTCCGGTTGGTTCTTCGGCCGGCCCCTCACACTGTCTTCAGGTAGCTCTATTGCCAGCGGAGGTCCGGGCTTCTGGGCTTCTCTTCCCCAGATGTTGACACGACGCTCTCTCCGGCTGGACTGGTCTCTGAGGGCTCCGTTGTGACTTATATAGGCGGAGACCCCGCCCCCATATGATGTCACAGTCCCTGGGCATGCTGGGACTGTGACGTTTTAGGGGGCGTGGTCGACTGGCAATAGAGCTACCTGAAGACAGTGGAGGGGCCGGCCGAAGAACCAACCGGACGCCGGGAGAAGAGGAACCGGAGGGACCCCCCCCGAAGATCCCCCCCCCGGAGCTGTTTAATAAAATATTTTAAAAACCTGTGTTGTGTTTTATTATTTACACTTTTTCCCTAAGTGAATGGGTAGGGGTACCATGTACCCCATACTCATTCACATAGGGTGGGGGGGCCGGGATCTGGGGGCCCTCTTATTATAGGGGGCTCCCGGATTCCGATAAGCCCCCCGCCCGCAGACCCCGACAACCAACGGCCAGGGTTGTCGGGAAGAGGCCCTTGTCCTCATCAACATGGGGACAAGGTGCTTTGTGGTGGGGGGGACCGCAAGGCGCCCCCTCCCCCAAAGCACCCCCCATGTTGAGGGCATGTGGCCTGGTACGGTTCAGGAGGGGAGGGGGGCGCTCGCTCGTCCCCACTCCCTTTCCTGACCGGCCGGGCTGCGTGCTCGGATCGGGGTCTGGTATGGATTTTGGGGGGACCCCACGCCGGTTTTTCGGCGTAGGGGGTTCCCCTTAAAGTTCCATACCAGACCTAAGGGCCTGGGATGCCTTCGACGGGGCTCGCAAGGTTTCAATCTCGCCAAAAAAAGCGGCGAGATTGAATTCCTTTTCTAGTCCCGTCGTACCCGAGTCACGTTCAAAATGAACGGACTTGTCCGTGTGTGGGAAAGTCCGTTCATTCTGAAAGTCCGGCGGAAGTCCGTCGGGAAGACCGGATTCCGGAAAGTCCGGCCGTGTGTAGGCAAGTCTGGCCGTTCAGAAAGTCCGGCGGTAGTCCGCCGGAAGTCTGGCGGCAAGTACGTCGGACCTAGCTTTCCAGAAAGTCCGACCGTGTGTACGCCCCATGAGGGTTTACAACCCTTTAAGTTTTAACTTCTAGCATCCTACTCCTTTTATTTCCCCCTTTTTGCTTGTTTTTCTTGTTTGCTTTCTTTCTTTTCTTTTCACATGCACCCCGTTGTTTACTATGGTGGTGCACTCTTCTTTCCACTGTAGCTAATTATCACTCATGCAACTTTGGTAAATTAATTTTTTCTATTTTCTTGTCTTCCTATAAGTTTCTAATCCTTTCTAAAGACCGGTTCACACCACACTTTTGCAATCCAGATGCCTTTCTGCACGGACTGCTCTAATGCATTTTTGATGCATTTCAGTGCATTTTTTCCCCTCTTGTTTCCTGGGTTTTGATTGTTAGGAGCCAGCACCCGCCGGCGTCCTATCAACCAGCGATTCATTCTTGCTATCAGCAGCAGGGATGAGTCATTGGTTGCTTGCCGACCGGCTCCTGTACATATACATCGGCACTTTGAAGATGGATATCTCGGTAACGGTAGCAGCTGCTGCCACAACCAGGGCATCCATCTCTTCAGGAGCCAGTCGTGTTTACAATAATGGTGGTCTCTGCGGCGCATTCACCCTGAGATCACAGTTATCGTTGGCGGGAGAGGTGCCACCCCCCTCCCGCCGCTCTCCCGCGCCCTCCGCCGCTTACCGGAGCCGTTGGCAGCGGCGGAGGCGATCAGGACCTGTCTGTGGCCGGGTAGGGAGACGAGTGAGGGGAAGATGGTCCCCACCCAACTCCATACTATAGCAGAGCGGAAGCGACGTCATAATGTCACTTCCGCCCATACGTCCGTCTTAAAGGGCCATTTTTTCAAATGACAATTTTTTTTTAATTTTTATTGCATTTTAGTCCAAATATGAGACCTGAGGACTTTTTGACCCCAGATCTCATATTTAAGAGGTCCTGTCATGCTTTTTTCTATTACAAGGGATCTTTACATTCCTTGTAATAGGAATAAAAGTGACCCATTTTATTTTTAAAAACAGTGAAAAAAAGAAATAAATCAAGTAAAATAAATAAATAAGAAAAATTGTTAGAGCGAGAGTAATAATTCTAGCCCTCCTCTGTAACTCAAAACATGCAACCTGTAGAATTTTTTAAACGTCGCCTATGGAGATTTTTAAGGGTAAAAGTTTGACACCATTCCACGAGCGGGCGCAATTTTGAAGCGTGACATGTTGGTGTTGGATATCAATTTACTCGGCGTAACATTATCTTTCACAATATAAAAAAAAATTGGGCTAACTTTACCGTTGTCTTTATTCAAAAAAGTGAATTTTTTCCAAAAAAAGTGCGCTTGTAAGACTGCTGCGCAAATACGGTGTGAAAAAAAGTATTGCAATGACCGCCATTTTATTCTCTAGAGTGTTAGAAAAAAACAATGTAAAATGTTTGGGGGTTCTAAGTAATTTTCTAGCAAAAAAAAAACCACTTAAAGACCAGGCCTCTTTTTCAGACTCTGTGTTTACAAGTTAAAAACAAGTTTTTTTGCTAGAAAAAAAAAAAAACTGTTTTAAACTTGTAAACAACAAAATCTCAAGACGAGGCTTGTCCTTAAGTGGTTAAGAAGTCAGCACCCGCTGGCTTCCTAACATCGATTCCTGCTGTCAGCTGGGATTCCCCTCTGACAGGAGAAAGTAAACAAAAAGAATAGGAAAAATAAAACAGCATAGGGGTCCCCCCAATCCATACCAGGCCCCATGTTAAGGGCATGCGGCCTGGTATGGTTCGGTGGGGATGGGGGGGAGGTGGCGCTGGGATAAGGGTCTGGTATCGATTTTGGGGAGGACCCCCGCACCATTTTTTTGGAGTGGGGTTCCTCTTAAAATCCATACCAGACCGAAGGGCCTGGTAGGGATTTTGGGAGGGACCCCGTGCATTTTTTAAAGTTTTTTTTGGGGTGGGGTCCCAAAGGGCCTGATATTAATTAGGGGGGGGGAGCATTCCGTTTTTTCTTTTTAATGCTGGCCCTTTAGTTTACATTCTAGTGTCAGAGGGGAATCCCTGATGACAGCAGAAATGACTCATCGCTGTTAAGATGCTGGTGAACGGGCTCCTAACAACCGAAAGAAATTGCAGGCAAAACACATTCCAGTGCGTTTTTGATGAGTTTCGCCATGTTCCAGTGCAGTTCCGTGCAAAAAAAAGGGAGCGTGTTCTACTTTTGTTGACTGAACTGGAACGAACTGCACTGGTGTGAACTATGCCATTGGAATCCATGTTAACTACTTTTATAAAAATTGAAAATACCACGCTAAATACCATAAAAAAGAAAAATAAGGAAAAACAACAAAAACAAAATAAAGCATCTGCTAAAATCATGAGATACACCCACGTACAAATATAAAGTTCAATAAAGCAGCGCTAAAAATTAGTGAATGTGTGTGAACTACAACACACAGCAACATAAGTGATGACAATGAAAATGAATAAACAGTCCATAAAACGCACATCAGTGTAGATTCCTGTGATAAACACCTCTCGTGGACAGTGCACCTCCACCACATAGAATGTGTTATTACCAAAAGGCAAGCTCTTATGAGCCTGCGGCTAAATACCCAGCCAGGGCCTCTGTCCGGAGGGGTGTTGAGTATCCACAGGTATTGATTGAGAAGAAACTTGGACTAAATACCAAACGACCAGGGAGACTCGAACATCAAACTACCAGGGGGATAGGTCAGGCGTTACCCAGAAATGTAAAAAGACTCTCCATAGTGTAAAACGTACCAAAAAAGGTTTATTGAAGCATAAAAATGCACTTACAAGAATGATGATTAAAAACGATCAAGAAAACAGCCGGCCTGTTCGTCAGAACGTCTAACCCCTCTACGCGCGTTCTGTCACAATCTGACGTCGTCTCGGGGAACAAGAGACGCCGCCAGATTGTGACGAAACGCCCATGCATTTTTGATGCAGATTAAAAATGCACTGGACTGCATATGGTATGGACCAGCCCTGAGGGCACAGACCTGGACAAAGTATGGGGAATATTGACTTCTCTCTGACTTTAACCTCCAAAAATATTGGAGTCAGAGACAGTCAGGCAAATTGGAGTTTAAGATGGAGCTCAGCAGTAGCTACCGGCATTTTCCTCTCCGTCTCATCTCAACCTAAATTGAAACTTAATGTACTAGCAGTTTCACAAGTTTTTTTTAGTAATGCTTCTGAACAAAACAATCAATATTATAAGGTACAAACTCACCCTGGAATCTTCTTCTCGCCCCAGTTAATACCCCCATTGGGTAACTGACGCTTTCATTCACGATACGGGCCAGATCCCTCACACTCTCGTCGCTCAGTCTCTGCTCCGTCTCACTCGGGCAACATGTGTACTCCTGGGGGCATATTCTCAGGTGCTCTCCTACAAAAAAAAATAAAATCCCAATATATAACATGGCAACAAAATAAAATTCCCAACCAGATAAATATAACTGACCGTATTTGGAAGAATAAACACAAAATGAGAAATGTAAGCCATAGCATCCAATTGAATTAATTCATCTGAAAGATGGAAAAAGGGGTTGGTTGCAATGGGCAACTGTTCCATTTTTAGTTTGGCCCTATGTAAATCAGGTCCATCTGTCCTAGTGTAGATCAATACCAGTTAAAAATCAACCCAACACAAAAAAAAATATGGGTGGGCACTGCAAGGTTGAATCACTCACCAGCTGTCGTGGTTGAAAATACAGAAAAAAAAAAATTACAGTCTAGATAAGAACCAGAAAATGACGGAAGCTCTGAATGGGCAAAGTAATATTATTTATTTTATTATTTATTATTTTATTATTTATTATTTATTTCTTATACAATAATAAATTATTATACCATATTTATTGGTCCAACCACCTCACCTCTCACATCTTGCTGCTTTTATTTTTATTCTGTTGGGTACTTCTGAGTATGGGGAACATGTGACTTTCTCACCTTCCTACCACAATGCAGACCCAGGGCTGTCACGTGTGGGCAGGTCCTGTGCAAGCTCTGGCCAACTTTCAATTTACACAGGGTCTTTCTGAATGAATGAACAGGATGGAGGGGGGGGGGGGGGAGCAAGTTAACGGAAAGTATAAGAAACACAGGGAGAGAGGTGGACTGTTAAAAGCAAAGGGTGGAGATTTAAAAAACAAACCTGCATACCCACCTAGGTGGCTGCAGCATCAATCCCATGCTGCAGCTGTCCCCACACCGACTCTACACCAAGAACTGAGCGATCAAAGACCGCTGATCACTCAGTTCTCCGCTCTAGGAACAGAACAGTGCTCTGCCCCTCCAGCACTTACTGGTACGCCAGGCTGTGGCATCTGGGCAGATCCTGACATTATTGTTAGAATCCCTGCAGGGCCTGGACTGGCTCTGTGAAGTCAGCCAACGGCAGACTTTAGCCCGCTGTCTGCTGAATCTGGGTCACAGGAGTGCAGAACTAAGAGCACTCCTGTGACCCACAGGGGAAGAATAACCAAATAAGCTTTGGCCATACTTGTCCTTTAAGTGAACAGGTCTCTTTGTTTTAAATGACCAAGTATAGGCTTTCTTCTTTGTCCCCAAATCAGTTAAATTCAAGGAATGCCGAGAATACAGTGCCTTGAAAAAAGTATTCATACCCCTTGAAATTTTCCACATTTTGTCATGTTACAACCAAAAACGTAAATGTATTTTATTGGGATTTTATGTGATAGACCAACACAAAGTGGCACATAATTGTGAAGCGGAAGGAAAGTGATAAATGGTGTTTAACATTTCTTACAAATAAATATCTGAAAAGTGTGGTGTACATTTGTATTCAGCCCCCTTTACTCTGATATTCCTAACTAAAATCTAATGGAACCAATTGCCTTCAGAAGTCACTATTAGTAAATAGAGCCCATCTGTTATGTGAAGCCCTCAGAGGTTTTTTTTAGAGAACCTTAGTGACCAAACAGCATCATGAAGGCCAAGGAACACACCAGACAGGTCAGGGATAAAGTGTGGAGAAGTTTAAAGCAGGGTTATGTTATAAAAAAATATCCCAAGCTTTGAACATCTCACGGAGCACTGTTCAATCCATGAGCCGAAAATGGAAAGAGTATGGCACAACTGCAAACCTACCAAGACATGGCCGTCCACCTAAACTGACAGGCCGGGCAAGGAGAACATTAATCAGAGAAGCAGCCAAGAGGCCCATGGTAACTCTGGAGGAACTACAGAGATCCACAGCTCAGGTGGGAGAATCTGTCCACAGGACAACTATTAGTCGTGTTCTCCACAAATCTGACCTTTATGGAAGAGTGACAAGAAGAAAGACATTGTTGAAAGAAAGCCTGTTTGCAGTTTGCGAGAAGCCATGTGGGGGACACAGCAAACATGTGGAAGAAGGTGCTCTGAACAGATGAGACCAAAATAAAACTTTTTAACCTAAAACGCTATGTGTGGGGGGTAAACTAACAATGCACATCACCCTGAACACACCATCCCCACTGTGAAACATGGTGGTGGCAGCATCATATTGTGAGGATGCTTTTCTTCAGTGGGGACAGGGAAGCTGGTCAGAGTTGATGTGAAGATGGATGGAGCCAAACACGGGGCAATCTTAGAAGAAAACCTGTTAGAGTCTGTAAAAGACTTGAGACTGGGGTGGAGGTTCTCCTTCCAGCAGGACAACGACCCTAAACATACAGCCAGAGCTACAATGGAATGATTTAGATCAGAGCGTATTCTTGTGTTAGAATGGCCCAGTCATAGTCCAGCCCTAAATCCATTTGAGAATCTGTGGGAAGACTTGAAAATTGCTGTTCACAGATGCTCTCCATCCAATCTGACAGAGCTTGAATGATTTTGCATAGAAGAATGGACAAAAATGTCACTCTCTAGATGTGCAAAGCTGGTAGAGACATCCCCAAAAAGACTTTCAGCTGTAATTACAGTGAAAGGGGGTTCTACAAAGTATTGACTCAGGGGGGCAGAACAGGGCCGTCTTTAGCGCAGGGCAGACGGGGCACTTGCCCTGGGCCCAATCTTTGTTTGGGGGCCCGCGCTAGCCGTGAATTGGGGCCCCGATCACAGCTTTGCAGAGCGCACAGAGGACACGGGAGGATGTATTCCTCGCTAGCCAGCTGAGAGAGGCGGGGCCGGGAGCTCCACTGACGCTCTGACCCCGCCCACGTGCAGCCTGTGTACTCGGAAAAGAGCTTCTGTAGTGAGAGCCAGTGATCGGAGTGGGAGTGTCAGTGGAGCTTCCGGCCCCGCCCCCTCTATACTGGCTGGTGAATACAGAGGTCCGGGGGCAGGGCCGGGAGCTCCAATGACACTCCCACTCCGATCACTGGCTCTTACTACAGGCGCTCTATCCCCAGTACACAGGCTGCACGTGGGTCAGTGGAGCTCCCGGCCCCGCCCCTCTCAGCTGGCTAGCGCGGAATACATCCTCCCATGTCCTCTGTGCGCTCTGCAAAGCTGTCATCGGGGCGACCATTCGAGGGTGATGTGGGCCCCCCAACAAAGCATCAGTGGAGCTCCCAGCTGCTTTAGTGAGAGCAGAGAGTGGAAGCCCCGCCCACAGTCCTGAATGTATGTAGTGTTTGGCTGGCCAGGTATGTCCTTACAACCATAAAATGCCTGATTGTTTAAACCCTGAGCTGTGTTATTTAACTGTAAAGCTGTGCATTGCTGAAAGTTCTCTGACCATCCCCTGTATAATGTCTGCAGTCTCTGAGTGTCTCCTGCAGTATGTCCGCAGTCTCTGAGTGTCTCCTGCAGTATGTCCGCAGTCTCTGAGTGTCTCCTGCAGTATGTCCGCAGTCTGAGTGTCTCCTGCAGTATGTCCGCAGTCTCTGATTGTCTCCTGTAGTATGTCCGCAGTCTCTGATTGTCTCCTGTAGTATGTCCGCAGTCTCTGATTGTCTCCTGCAGTATGTCCGCAGTCTCTAATTGTCTCCTGCAGTATGTCCGCAGTCTCTGAGTGTCTCCTGCAGTATGTCCGCAGTCTCTAATTGTCTCCTGCAGTATGTACACAGCCTCTGATTGTCTCCTGCAGTATTTCCGCAGCCTCTGATTGTCTCCTGCAGTATTTCCGCAGTCTCTGATTGTCTCCTGCAGTATTTCCGCAGTCTCTGATTGTCTCCTGCAGTATGTACACAGTCTCTGATTGTCTCCTGCAGTATTTCCGCAGTCTCTGATTGTCTCCTGCAGTATGTACACAGTCTCTGATTGTCTCCTGCAGTATTTCCGCAGTCTCTGATTGTCTCCTGCAGTATGTCCTCAGTCTCTGATTGTCTCCTGCAGTATGTCCGCAGTCTCTGTTAATCTCCTGCAGTATGTCCGCAGTCTCTGTTAATCTCCTGCAGTATGTCCGCAGTCTCTGATTGTCTCCTGCAGTATGTCCGCAGTCTCTGATTGTCTCCTGCACTATGTCCGCAGTCTCTGATTGTCTCCTACAGTATGTACATAGTCTCTGATTGTCTCCTGCAGTATGTCCGCAGTCTCTGATTGTCTCCTGCAGTATGTCCGCAGTCTCTGGTAATCTCCTGCAGTATGTCCGCAGTCTCTGGTAATCTCCTGCAGTATGTCCGCAGTCTCTGGTAATCTCCTGCAGTATGTCCGCAGTTTCTGATTGTCTCCTGCAGTATGTACACAGTCTCTGATTGTCTCCTGCAGTATTTCCGCAGTCTCTGATTGTCTCCTGCAGTATTTCCACAGTCTCTGATTGTCTCCTGCAGTATGTCCGCAGTCTCTGATTGTCTCCTGCAGTATGTCCGCAGTCTCTGTTAATCTCCTGCAGTATGTCCGCAGTCTGATTGTCTCCTGCAGTATGTACACAGTCTCTGTCTCCTGCAGTATGTCCGCAGTCTCTGATTGTCTCCTGCAGTATGTCCGCAGTCTCTGATTGTCTCCTGCACTATGTCCGCAGTCTCTGATTGTCTCCTGCAGTATGTCCGCAGTCTCTGATTGTCTCCTGCAGTATGTCCGCAGTCTCTGATTGTCTCCTGCAGTATGTCCGCAGTCTCTGAACCTCTCCTGTAGTATGTGTATTAATGTGCCCCTTTACTTGCTCAGCAAACAGTAGTGATTTGCTTTAATCTCTAGCAACCAATCAGTAAGTGCTAATGATGTGCTGTAACCCCTAGCAACCAATTAGTGAGAGCTAATAATGTACAGTAACCTCTAGCAACCAATCGGCAAGCAGAAATTATGTGTTGTAACCTCTAGAAACCAGCCATTGAGCAGTAATGATAGGCTGCAACCTCTGGCAAACAATTGCAATCGCTGCGTGATCTGCTGCAGTAAACTGATTTTGAGTCTACCGGCTATTTTTTTAATGTCTCAGAATGGAGGGGGGGCCCCAAGAAAATGTTTGCCCAGGGCCCAATCAAAATTAAAGACGGCCCTGGGGCAGAATACAAATGTACGTCACACTTTTCACATATTTATTTGTAAAAAAAAATGAAAACCATTTATCATTTTCCTTCCACTTCACAATGATGTGCCACTTTGTGTTGGTCTATCACATAAAATCCCAATAAAATACATTTACGTTTTTGGTTATAACATGACAAAATGTGGAATATTTTAAGGGGTATGAATAGTTTTTCAAGGCACTATAACTCACAGCTGCTTGTTTTCTCAACCAAACTGTCAGGCTATCAAATGTCTGGTGTCATAACTGATCACATGTGTGGCCCCATGGCAAGTGCAGATCAGAGGACAACATGGCAGCTTCCTTGGCTGTAAAGTATTGGAGGGTTTAGTTCTGCTTTAAATTCCACAGACCCTTCACCTGGGGCGTCGACTGTGGGGATGTGAGAGAGAGTGAGTGAGTGAGAGGACGTGTGCGGGCTGAGCTCCGCTCCAACCATTCATCCTGAAATTTCTCTGGCACTGGCCGGGCTGACTCTCTGACTTCCAGCGACTCTCAGTTCCGATTCTCACCAGATCCGTTCGTATACAGGCACCCTGGGAAAGAAAAAGGCTTTCGGTGCACCGCGAGGTCCCACCATATCTCCGGGTAGGCTCCGGTCCTCCACAGTGCCTGCGGTCTCCACCACCACCCCTGCCGCCTCTGCTGCCTCTGCTGCTGCTGCTCTTGGCTCTGTTAAGCCTGCTAAGCCTGCTGCTGTTGTTGTGCCTGCTGCCGCCGCCGCGATATTACCTCCGAGGCTTCCCATACCAAACATGTCAGTTAGCACGCAGACCCTCCCTGATCCGTCTCCACCTGTAGCCTCTCACGCGGCCTCCCATGCTGAGCTGCTGGCAGCAATTAAAGCTGGAAATGAAAAGGTGATGGTTAAAATAGACCATTTGGCTTCAGATATCAGCTTAATTCGGCATGATATGGACAAATTTAGATCCCGCTTCGTAGAGGCTGAGAGTCGGATCTCACAACTGGAGGACGTTACCAGTGCAGACTCCAGGAACCTTCGCGCTTTGCAGCTGCAGGTAAAAGCCCTACAAGATAAGTCGATAGACACAGAAAATCGCATGAGGAGAAACAATCTAAGGATCGTAGGCCTACCGGAAAAAACAGAAGGTAATAAACCAGCTGAGTTTGTGGAATCCTTTCTTATATCATTGTTGGACTTACCTGCTATGCCCCCTACATTCGTGGTAGAGAGGGCGCATAGGATTCCACCAACCCCTCCAGCCCCTGGTAATCCTCCCAGGCCTCTTTTATTGAGACTTTTGAATTTCAGAGACAGAGATAAGATATTAGCTGCAGCTAGAGATAAACAAGAACTGCGGTTTAATAATGCAAAAATCATGTTGTTTCCTGATTACTCCCCTGAAGTCCAGCAGCGACGCCGGGCCTTTACAGAGGTCAGAAGACGCCTAAGGGATAAAGGTCTTAAATTTAGCTTATTATATCCCAGCAAGCTTCGAGTTGCAGACGGGGACCAAACATTCTTTTTCACCAATCCGGAGGCCGCTATATCCTGGTTAGATGGCCGTGGGTGACACATGTGTTTTTTTTTTTGTACCATCCTTACTACTATAGTCTACTATAGTCTACTATAGTCCATTATAGTGCACCCTTATAGTGTCTAAAATTTTCTTGCTATTCTGTGGTCTCCTAATGAATGCTTAGATAAATGTACTTTATTTGGAGTTGGAATGCTCAGCCCTTTGGACTTGGACTTGGACTTGGACTATATCTCTTACACTAAGAGCCAAGAGTTAGAAAATTAGAACCCAACCCCACCTCAATTACTCTCTGTTGCTTCCTTTTTTGTCTCCTTTTTTCTCTTCTTTTTTTTTTTTTTTTTTTCCTTCCCCCTCCTGCCCTTTTCTCCCCATCCCGTCCCCTTTTTTTTTTTTTGGATAGGTATTGGATAGGTTTTTCCTTTTTTCCTTTTTTTATATATTTGTTCGGCCATAGGGTGCCTGAACAAATAGTAGTAGTAGTACGATATCCCCTTTTAGGGGTATATCTGCAATATAGTTGCAATACAGTTGCAGCTTGCGTGTGTGTTCTTTTTTTTTTTTTTTTTTTTTTTTGGGAGAAAACTAATCCCAACTCTCCTCCTCCTTTTTTTGTTTTTTGAGAGGAGATGGGACTTAGTCGGATAAGCACTTCGTGCTTGGGTATATATATTTTTTTGTTGTTTTATGTTGGTCTTTGTCATGGTTTGTATAAGCTTGTTTCAAAAATTGCCTTAAAAATTAACATTGCTGGTACATGGTATATTGTAAAAATCTTGCTGCTTGTGAGTTACCCCAAATGGTGTTCCCCTAGTCATTTTACTTGGCCATGGCTTCCTAAACCTATATGGCCACTTCCTTAGCTGAAACCTTTTCGGTCCTTTCATGGAATGTGAGAGGTCTTAATTCTAAATTTAAACGGGCACTGTTGATGAGATATCTAAAAACCCACTCTCCACATTTTATTCTCCTACAGGAAACCCACCTCACAGGCAGCAAGGTTTTAACTCTAAAAAAACCCTGGATTCAGAGGGCCATCCATGCGACTTACTCCTCTTATGCTAGAGGGGTCTCAATCCTAATACACAAGAAATTCCCCTGTGTTATTGAGGACGTGTGCACGGACCCCCAGGGCAAGTTTGCAATGGTGGTGTTTTCACACTGGTCTCAGCGATATATAATCATAAATGTTTATATTCCTCCACCTTTTACACATGATTTATTATATAAGGTTTTGGAAAAAGCAGCTCCTTTTTATCCAGCGAAATTGCTGGTGATGGGGGATTTCAACTCTACTATCTCCCCAGATTTGGACAGACCAGTCCCATCAAAAAACTATAGCTCTGAACTATCTATATGGGCACAGGCAATGGGGCTACAGGAGATATGGAGATGGAAACACCCGGCTATTAGGGCATACTCATGCTTTTCGGCCTCACATAGGACTGCCTCACGGATTGACCTAGCCTTCTCTAATTCAATCCTGTTGACGGATGTAATAGGGGCTAAATACCTACCCAGTGGGTTGTCCGATCATAGCCCACTGGTAATCGAGCTTCGCTCGCCTGCACGCCGAGATGCGGCCCTGTGGAGGCTGGGGGCACAGTGGATTTCCCACCCTGAGGTGGCTGACACTATCCCACCCAGACTAGTTGAGTTTTGGGAACTTAATGAAGGCTCCTCGACCCCACAGACGGTCTGGGACACCTTCAAGGCCTATACAAGAGGGCAATATATTTCTATTATCGCTAGTGTCAAGAAACAGCAGGGCCGGGAAACTTACAGGTTACAACAGATGGTAGAGGATCAAACATTAATCTATAGTACAGATCCTACAGCAGCTCATTTTGACGCATTAAATGCCGCCCGCAGTTCACTAAATTTACATTTAACGGAAGTTACAAGATTGGATATGCATAAAGGTAGACAGCGACTATTTGAACAGGGGGACAAGAATGGTCGTTTCCTGGCCATGTTGGCACAGCATGAATATCCATCCACAGTGGTTTCAGGCCTGCGGTCTTCAACTGGGGATAAGGTGACCTCTCAGGTAGAAATCTTACAAATGTTTAAAGCCTTTTACCAAACTCTTTATACCTCTGCTCTTCCCCCCGACTTCCAGCCAGAGATGTTGCAAAACCTTTTAGATCCACTAGCACTTGGCTGGCTGTCGAATGAGGAACGAGAATCGTTGGTACGCCCTATTTCGGCCTTAGAGGTTTTAAAAATTATACGGTCCTTCCCTTTGGGCAAGGCGCCAGGGCCGGATGGTCTTCCTATAGAATTTTATAGGGCACATGCAGCATTTTTGGCACCCATCCTGGCCCAATTATACACCCTCTGCCTATCCAAGGGTGATCTGCCCCTTTCAATGCACCAGGCCTATCTTACTTTGATCCATAAGGACCTTAAGGACCCAGAGCTATGTGCCTCATATAGGCCAATAGCCCTATTGAATAATGACCTGAAAATCTTAACCAAACTGCTGGCTACCCGTCTATATCCATTATTACCTTCGGTTATTGACTCTGATCAAACAGGATTTATGCCTAAAAGGTCAACCGACGTTAATCTTAGGAGACTCTTTACCAATATTCATGCCCAACACAATAACTCCGGTACCAGAGCTATTGCCCTACTAGATATAGAAAAGGCATTCGACACTGTGGAGTGGCCCTTTTTGTGGGAGACTCTACGTCGAATGGGTTTTCCACTACGGTTTATATCATGGTTGCAGGTGATCTATAGGTGTCCCATCTCATCGATTCGTTTGGGCTCCAGACTCTCAACTCCATTTCAACTGTTTCGGGGAACTAGACAGGGCTGCCCTCTTTCTCCGGCTCTATTTGCTCTAGCTATAGAGCCAGTTGCAGAGGCTCTCCGTACATCGCCTCATATTAAGGGGCTTAGGATAGGCATGCTGGAGGAGAGAGTAGCCCTGTATGCTGACGACATGGTTTTATTTTTGGGGGACGCGGGTCCATCACTTCAGGGTGCTCTGTCACTCCTCAACACTTTCTCCATGGTAACGGGCCTCCGGGTAAACTGGCCAAAATCTACTCTATTTCCAATAGATCAAGCAGCCAAATTGACATCCTCTCCAGATAGCCCATTAAAGTGGGTTGACTCCTTTAAATATCTTGGGGTTTGTGTCTCTGCACAAGCCTCAGATTTTCTTAAATTAAACTTGGATCCGGTAGTGGGGGATATGAAAGCTAAACTCAAGGCATGGAATAATCTCCCCCTATCGGTATGGGGAAGGGTCAACTTGCTTAAAATGAAGGTCATCCCCAAATTCATATATTTATTCCGCCATTCCCCGCAGTGGATTCCTAAATCCTTCTTTACTAAACTAAACCAACGCTTTTCAGAGTTTCTCTGGGGCTCCTTACCACCGAGATATAAGTTAACTACATTAATGAGGCCACTATCGCAGGGTGGTATGGCCTTTCCAGATTGCTATAAGTACTTTTTGGCGACACAGCTGGTGACAGTGGTCTGGTGGCTAAATCCTGATAAAACCAATGTGGCCTCCGCTTTGGAGGCCACTGTGGCAGGCTCCTGGGAATCTCTTCAATACCTAATTTACAGAGGCCCATGTGCCCCACACTTATTAACTCCGTCTATGCTTACTACTTTACGGGCCTGGAAAATGGGCTTGGCTATTGAAAAACACAGCCAGATGGGAATTTCCCCTAATACACCCCTATGGCTAAACCCCAATTTACCACATTTTTACAAATCTATTGACCCCCAGATATGGACTAGATATGGTATAAAATTAATCTCACAAGTGGTGTCTTGCACCTCACTGCTTTCTTTTTGTCAGCTTTCCTCCCAGTATAATCTTCCGCAGCACTATCAGTTCCGTTATCTTCAACTTTCGCATGCTTTCGAAGCCCAATTCCCACGTTCGTCCTGTATATTAATACAGTCTAAACTGGAGACTACTCTTAGATCCGGTTGTACAAAAAAACCTATATCTCACATATATCAGCATTTAATCTATGAGTCCTTGCCTCCGTTGGACGGCCTTTTGTCCCGTTGGCAGCGTGACATTCCAGCTTTGAGTGGCGAAGATTGGGATGGTGTTTGGGACTTCCCTTTTAGTTCGCTAGTCTCTATACGTGACAAGTTAGTCCAATTTAAAATAGTCCACCGGGCGTATTTCACTCCCCACAGACTTCATTTGATAAATCCTGCCCACTCCCCTAAGTGTTGGAGATGTAGCTACACCCCCGGAGATTTTTCCCATATCTTTTGGCATTGTCCAAAGATACAACAATTCTGGGGGGAGGTACTAGGCCTAATCAATAAAATTGCATCCACTAATCTACCACTGTCTATGGAGATTTGTATGTTGGGCCTTATAAAAAAATTAGTTCCTGCTGTAGCTAAACGCACGATGATTGGCTTGCTTCTATTTTACGCTAGGAAAACCATAACATTTCAATGGAAGAAGCCCTATCCCCCCACAAATGTCCAGTGGAAACGTTTGGTTAACGATAATCTTCCACTATATAAAGATACCTATCTTAATAGAGGCTGCCAATTGAAATTTAATAAGGTTTGGAGTGGGTGGCTGGAGGAAATGAACATTGCTTACTAATGTTGGACTAGCTTCAGTTACGATACCAAGAATCGACGATTAAATGTAATTCCTAGTTAATAGGTATAGGCCTTTATGGGCAGTGGGGGGGCGGCCCAAAAATTCCAAAAATCCCCTTTTCACTTACATGTTAAAATTGTATTGCATGGATGTATTCCTCTCTTTTTCTTTCCCTTTCATTTTTTTTTTTTTTTTTTTTTTATGATGTACTTGCGATATTACCTGTACAAGCTAGACAACCAATTTGTATATGTCTTTATGTCTTATAAGGAAAATTTGAATAAAAATAAATTTAAAAAAAAAATTCCATTTGAATCCCAATGTATTACTGTGACAATAGCTTCCTTGAATAGTATAATGGCAAGTGACCAGAGTCCTACCATTCATTTTGGTGATAAAGCAGCATACAGCCATAGTTAAAAAATCTGTGCCCCCGCTGTCATGCAGCAGAGCCAGACTGCTGCACACTGTGGGTAGGCAGCATCATCTCTGCTGCGTTCCAACATGCCCCCTATTGGTCAGAAGTAGTGCCCTCCACTCAACAGTGGATCGAAATTCGGATGGTTCAGCAGGGAGTGTGAGTTTTCTACAGTTGGCCATACATGGATCGAAATTCGGAGGGCTTAAGCAAGGACTGGCTGGATTTCGATCCATGTTTATCTACTATGATCAAATTGAAGTCGATCCACCGATCAGCTTCTGTTCAACCACCCTATCGATATGTTCTTGCTTGATCAGCAATGCAGGCTATAGACTGCAGCACCGATCTGTGGATTCTGACAGCAGGGGAGTCTCCCTGCTGTAAGAATACAATGACAAAGCAGGGAGGATTCCTCCATCCACATCAAGTGTGTAAAGGGGGGAACTGGCTCCGTTTTGCTTTTTTCGTTCAATCAGAATAAAATTAAAAAAAAACTATCATCAATGGTCAGCTTAAGTGTAGGACTCTAGCTCTACCAAACAATAAATGACCTTTCATTGGTATAGTGATAGGTGAAGGTTTACAACCTTTGTCAGATTTTTGTTGCCCTTTATATCCTTATTATGGAAATTTCCCTACTTCCTGTTGAGTCAATGGGACAGGAAGAAGTGGGAATTTCTCCACTGGGGATATAGACAGTAATTAAAATTTGTCAAAAAATTAAATGATGAAACAAATCCATATGAGGCTTAATGAAACTAAAGCTGGCCATAGATTAGGTTAGTTTTCTTCTGTTCAGCCAGTGGGCTCCATCCACACAAACAAGGTGGAAAGCAGCATTTCAAAAGCATAAGAAAGAGTCCTTATCAGTAGCTCAATAGAGATTCAGAGAGGAGAGTCCAACAAGTGCAGAAGTCAAACAGAAGTGCTGTGAAAGATCCTCCACCGACAGCAATGCACACACTGACCCTTACCATCACGGGTGGACCACTATACATAAAGCGGTCAAATTGCGCTTAGTACAATTTCCAATCGCAAAGAACACCTGGTATCCACAATCTTCACAATATAAGGGACTCCACCATAGATGGACCTTAGAGTATGCAGAGTTCAGAAATAGGCAGAAGACACTTCATTGTGTAGTATTAATAGCTTCCAGGTTTATTAAAATCCACCAAAAATGCATCTGGGACACGCATGATGACGTCTAAATGACGAAACACGTCGGGTGGAGCTGGGTCACGTGATGTCGCCGCGCATGGAGGTCGGTCATCTTGATGGTTGGAAATATTCCCTTGGAAATATGATTCTAAGGTATCTCACAAAAGTGAGTACACCCCTCACATTTTTGTAAATATTTTAGTATATCTTTTCATATGACAACACTGAAGAAATGACACTTTTCTACAATGTAAAGTAGTGAGTGTACAGCTTGTATAACAATGTAAATTTGCTGTCCCCTCAAAATAACTCAACATAGCTAATAATGTCTAAACCGCTGGCAACAAAAGTGAGTACACCCTAAGTAAAAATGTCCAAATTGGGCCTAAGCAGCCCTTTTCCCTCCCCGATGTCATGTAACTCGTTAGTGTTACTAGGTCTCAGGTGTGAATGGGGAGCAGGTGTGTTCAATTTGGTGTTATAGCTCTCACTCTCTCATACTGGTCACTGGAAGTTCAACATGGCACCTCATGGCAAAGAACTCTCTGAGGATCTGAAAAAAAGAATTGTTGCTCTACATAAAGATGGCCTAGGCTATAAGAAGATTGCCAAGACCCTGAAACTGAGCTGCAGCACGGTGGCCAAGACCATACAGCTATTTACCAAGACAGGTTCCACTCAGAACAGGCCTCGCCATGGTCGACCAAAGAAGTTGAGTGCACATCCAGAGGTTGTCTTTGGGAAATAGACATATGAGTGCTGCCAGCATTGCTGCAGAGGTCGAAGGGGTGGGGGGTCAGCCTGTCAGTGCTCAGACCATACGCCACACACTGCATCAAATTGGTCTGCATGGCTGTCATCCCAGAAGGAAGCCTCCTCTAAAGATGATGCACAAGAAAGCCTGCAAACAGTTTGCTGAAGACAAGCAGACTAAGGACATGGATTACTGGAACCATGTTCTGTGGTCTGATGAGACCAAGATAAACTTATTTGGTTCAGATGGTGTCCAGCATGTGTGGCGGCAACCAGGTGAGGAGTACAAAGACAAGTGTGTCTTGCCTACAGTCAAGCATGATGGTGGGAGTGTCATGGTCTGGGGCTTCATGACTGCTACTGGCACTGGGGAGCTACAGTTCATTGAGGGAACCATGAATGCCAACATGTACTGTGACATACTGAAGCAGAGCATGATCTCCCCCCTTCAGAGACTGGGCCGCAGGGCAGTATTTCAACATGATAACGACCCCAAACACACCTCCAAGATGACCACTGCCTTGCTAAAGAAGCTGAGGGTAAATATGTAGAATATGGGAACCAATGAAATTGGACTTTGAGGGCACACGAGTAGTTAGACTATAAAAAGTAAAAATAAAGTAAGTAAAATTTGGCACACCATTTTTAGTAGTACCTACAGTGTCACCCTGTTTTCAGGTACATACCTATTTGGGATTTTTCTAAAAAGCTGAGGGTAAAGGTGATGGACTGGCCAGGCATGTCTCCAGACCTAAACCCTATTGAGCATCTGTGGGGCATCCTCAAATGGAAGGTGGAGGAGTGCAAGGTCTCTAACATCCACCAGCTCTGTGATGTCGTCATGGAGGAGTGGAAGAGGACTCCAGTGGCAACCTGTGAAGCTCTGGTGAACTCCATGCCCAAGAGGGTTAAGGCAGTGCTGGAAAATAATGGTGGCCACATAAAATATTGACACTTTGGGCCCAATTTGGACATTTTCACTTAGGGGTGTACTCAATTTTGTTGCCAGCGGTTTAGACATTAATGGCTGTGTGTTGAGTTATTTTGAGGGGACAGCAAATGTACACTGTTATACAAGCTGTACACTCACTACTTTATATTGTAGCAAAGTGTCATTTCTTCAGTGTTGTCACATGAAAAGATATACATGGACTTGTGTACACATGCTCAGAAAATCCGACAACAGACCGTTGTCCGCGGAAAATGTATAAACCCGCCATCCAACATTTGTCCACAGACAGTTGGCCAACAATTGTCTGATGGAGCGTACAAACGGTCGGATTTTCCGCCAACAGCCCTGTCATCACACAATTCCCGTCGGAAAATCCGATCGTGTGTACGAGGCTTTACAGATGCACCAAACAGGCCTGCAAAGGATGATATTTAGCGGCACATATACCATGGAGACGTACCAGATATTGGTGTTCTGACACCAGGGATGCCTCCCAGGCCTCTCTCCCTCAGCTCCCGGGCAGCATCTGCACAGTTACGGATTTCACTGACAGCTGAACTGCTTCCTGGTACGGCCATCAGGAGGAGAACAAACCAGGGGCCACACATCATGGCCAGGACACCGAGATCTGGAGATACAACAGAAGAACACACAGAAGCATCAATGCAGGAAGATAGGGAGCAGCAGTGCACAAAAAGCCTATTACCGACATGGTAGCTCAGTGGTTAGCACCGTGACTAGGAAAACTAATTATTGCTCATCAGGGACCGTCTCTGCAGGTGTGGGCTTCTACCCCAAAAAAATATATAAAAACACGCTACTAAGAATATTAGCTTTCCCAAAAATGAGTGCTGATGTGTGAATACTTGCTTGACCATAGTCAGGGCCAGCTTTCCTTTGCTGGAGCATGTAGACATACAGGGGTTGATTTACTAAAGGCAAATAGACTGTGGACTTTACAAAGTGCAGTTGCACCAGAGCTTAGTAAATGAACAGATGCTCTGCTGACTGCCATCATCCAATCATGTGAGAGAAAAAAAATGTTTTTTTTTTTCTTTTATTTTCCTTGCACGTGATTGGGTATTCTTTGCAAAGTGAAAATTTACCTCGTTTACTAAGCTCTGGAACAACTGCACTTGCATTTGCCTTTAGTAAATCAACCTCATGATGTGGTTGATTTACTAAAACTGGAGAGTGCAAAATCTGCTGCAGCTCTGCATGGTAACCAATCAGCTTCTAACTTCTGCTTGTTCAAATCAAGTGGTTCTAAAGGCTCAAGGTTTTTTTACCTTCATGCATTTTATGCACGAAGGTAAAAAAAACCTTCCCCGTGTAGCAGCCCGCCAGCAACCCTAATACTTACCTGAGCCAGATCCATCGCGATCCAGCGATGTGCACGAGAGCCTCGGCTCTCTGGGGACTCTCCCGCCTCGTTGGCTGAGACAGCAACGGGAGCCACTGCCTTCTGCGGCTGTTAATCACAGCCAGTGAGCCAATGCAGAGAGAGAGGGGGCGGGACCGAGATGTGGCTTTGGTGTGTGAATGGACATGCAGAGCAGCAGTTTGGGAGTGAGCCTGCTTAGGTGCCCCCATTGTAAGCTGCTAGCTCTGGTGGCACTCGGAAGGAGGGAGAGGACACATACTTCATCCTGTCATTGACTTTGACAGGCTGCTGGCATCAAACTGTATGCAGCTCCTGGGTGCCAAAATACCCCCTTTTTTTTTACACTGTATGGGCCAAAGCGCCCATGTGAACGAGGCCTATAAAATCTGCATGCTTTAACATTTTAATGGAGTTTCAGGAATAGTTTAACATTTTTTTTTATATCTGCAGCTTTCCTTAGAATAATGCCTGGTGATCCAGCCAAGAAGATCCTTGTTCAGGCACTTCCTGTTATGGGGTGACAACTGTCTCCCAACTACACTCCTGCACTGTCAATCACATGCAGAGACTACAAGCAGCCATGCCAACACAAATTGTGCTTGGCATGGGCAACTTTAAAGCCCCATGCACACTGAGCTTAAAAAAAAAAAAAAAAAAAAAAACGCCACTTTTACAGGTGTTTGATGTTCTTTTTTTTCAGCCTGTAAACTTACCTCTATTTTAGCCATACACAAAAACACTATATTACCAAAAGTATTGGGACGCCTGCCTTTACACGCACATGAACTTTAATGGCATCCCAGTCTTAGTCCGTAGGGTTCAATATTGAGTTGGCCCACCCTTTGCAGCTATAACAGCTTCAACTCTTCTGGGAAGGCTGTCCACAAGGTTTAGAAGTGTGTCTCTGGGAATGTTTGACCATTCTTCCAGAAGCGCATTTGAGAGGTTAGGCACTGATGTTGGACGAGAAGGCCCCGGGTGACAGTCTCCACTCTAATTCATCCCAAAGGTGTTCTATTAGGTTGAGGTCAGGACTCTGTGCCAGTCAAGTTCCTCCACCCCAAATTCACTCATCCATGTTTTTATGGACTTTGTTGTGTGCACTGGTCCAAATCATTTGGTGGAGGGGGGGATTATAGTGTGGGGTTTTTTTTCAGGGGTTGGGCATGACCCCTTAGTTCCAGTGAAAGGAACTCTTAAAGGGGTTTAAAGGCAGAAGGTTTTTCATCTTAATGCATTCAAGTTGTAAAGCGCTACGTAAACTGTTGGCGCTATATAAATACTGTATAATAATAATAATAATAATTCTATGCATTAGGTTAAAAAGCCTTCTGTATAGAGCAGGACCCCTCAGCCCCCCTAATACTTACCTGAGGTCCCTCTCTGTCCAGCGATGTATACGAGTGTCTCCACCGTCAGAGATTCTCCTTCCTGATTGGCTGAGACACAGCAGTGGCGCCATTGGCTCCCACTGCGGTCAAAGTCAGCTAGCCAATCAGAGGAGAGAGGGGGTGGAGTCAGGTCAGGGCTCAGTGTCTGAATGGACACTGGGAGCTGTGACTCAGCTTGGGTGCCCCCATAGTAAGCTGCTTGCTGTGAGGGCACTCAACAGGAGGGAGGGGCAAGGAGAGCCAAAGAGGGACCTGAGAAGAGGAGGATCCCGGCTGCTTTGTGCAAATCTACTGCAACAGAGCAGGTAAGTATAACATTTATTTTGTATTTGTTATTTTTATGGGGAAAAAAAAACAGGCCTTCACAATCACTTTAACAATTTAATGCCCCAAACTTTGTAGGAACAGTTTGGGGATGGCCCCTTCCTGTTCCAACATGACTGCACACCAGTGCACAAAGCAAGGTCCATAAAGACATGGATGAGCGAGTTTGGTGTGGAGAAACTTGACTGACCTGCACAGAGTCCTGACCTCAACCCGATAGAACACCTTGGGGATGAATTAGAGCGGAGACTGCAAGCCAGGCCTTCTTGTCCAACATCAGTGCCTGACCTCACAAATGTGCTTCTGGAAAAATGGTCAAACATTCCCATAGACACACTTCTAAACCTTGTGGACAGCCTTCCCAGAAGAATTGAAGCTGTTATAGCTGCAAAGGGTGGGCCAACTCAATATTGAACCCTACGGACTAAGATAGGGATGCCATTAAAATTCATGTGCGTGTAAAGGCAGGTGTCCCAATACTTTTGGTAATATAGTATAGGTGTGTACAGGTGTATTAGAAGAGGAGTGTTCAGGGGCTAAAAAAAAAACAAAACAAAAAAAAAAACATCACTTAAATGTTCAAAAGAGGAGCTTTTGAGCCGAAAAAAACGCTGAAGACGCATGTAAACACATTTAAATTTAATCTAAACATGCCTAAACGCCAGTGCTTCAGTGTTCATTGATTCCAATGGCAAGAATAAAATAATATTCTGGCCAATGGAATCAATGAACGCCCATAAGCTTTATGCACCTAAATGTGTCTAAATGCGCATAATCACGTCTGCAAAACTTGGCGCATTTTTTTAAGCTGCTTTTTTTCTCCCAGGAGCAAAGATGTAGAGGGAAGAAAAAAAGAAACAGTACTGTGTTAGTTCATCTTTAAATTTTTTGTGAAAAGGTGAACTTATACTTTAAGTATACTTTAGAAGAGACAAAGATTAGTAAAATATATATACAGACATGCGGTATACACAGTCGTGCTCATAAGTTTACATACCCTGGCAGAATTTATGATTTCTTGGCCATTTTTCAGAGCATATGAATAACACAAAAACTTTTCTTTCACTCATGGTTAGTGTTTGGCTGAAGCCATTTCTTATCAGTCAACTGTGTTTTCTCTTTTTAAATCATAATCACAACAGAAACTACCCAAATGACCCTGATCAAAAGTTTACATACCCTGATGATTTTGGCCTGATAACATGCACACAAGTTGACACAAAGGGGTTTGAATGGCTATTAAAAGGTAACCATCCCGACCTGTGATCTGTTTACATGTAATTATTGTGTGTGTATAAAAGGTCAATGAGTTTCTGGACTCCTGACAGACCCTTGCATCTTTCATCCAGTGCTGCACTGACGTTTCTGGATTCTGAGTCATGGGGAAGGCAAAATGATTGTCAAAGGATCTGCTTGAAAAGGTAGTTGAACTGTATAAAACAGGAAAGGGATATAAAAAGATATACAAGGAATTGAGAATGCCAATCGGCAGTGTTCAAACTCTAATCAAGAAGTGGAAAATGAGGGGTTCTGGTGAAACCAAACCACGGTCAGGTAGACCAACTAAAATTTCAGCCACAACTGCCAGCCAAACTGTTCAGAATGCAAAGAAAAACCCACAAATAACTTCAGGTGAAATACAGGACTCTCTGGAAACATGTGGTGTAGCGGTTTCAAGATGCACAATAAGGAGGCACTTGAAGAAGGATGGGCTGCATGGTCGAGTCACCAGAAGAAAGCCATTACTACGCAAATGCCACAAAGTATCCCACTTACAATACACCAAACAGCACAGAGACAAGCCTCAAACCTTCTGGCACAAAGTCATTTGGGGTGATGAGACCAAAATTGAGCTTTTTGGCCACAACCATAAACACTACATTTTGAGAGGAGTCAACAAGGCCTATGATGAAAGGTACACCATTCCTACTGTGAAGCACGGAGGTGGATTGCTGATGTTTTGGGGATGTGTGAGCTACAAAGGCACAGGAAATTTGGTCAAAATTGTTGGCAAGATGAATGCAGTATGTTATCAATAAATACTGGAGGAACATTTAGATTCATCAGCCAGGAAGCTGTGCATGGGACGTACTTGGACATTCCAACATGACAATGACCCAAAACACAAGGCCAAGTCGTCCTGTCATTGGCTACAGCAGAATAAAATGAAGGTTCTGGAGTGGCCATCTCAGTCTCCTGACCTCAATATCATTGAGCCACTCTGGGGAGATCTCAAACGTGCAGTTCATGCAAGACAGCCCAAGAACTTACAAGAACTGGAGGTTTTTGGCCAAGAGGAATGGGCAGCTTTACCATCTGAGAAGATAAAGAGCCTCATCCACAAATACCACAAAAGACTTCAAGCTGTCATTAATGTTAAAGGGGGGCAATACACGGTATTAAGAACTGGGGTAGATCAGGGTCATTTGGGTAGTTTCTGTTGCCATTATGATTTAAAAATAGTAAACACAGTTAGTTGATAATAAATGGCTTCAGCCCAACACTAACCATGAGTGAAAGAAAAGTTTTTGAGTTATCATTCATATTCTCTGAAAAATGGCCAAGAAATTCTGCCATGGTATGTAAACTTATGAGCACAACTGTATATACAGGCAGGTGACAATTCCATCATATTAAAACAGGGGTCTCCAAACTTTTTAAACAAAGGGCCAGTTTATTGTCCTTCAGACTTTAGGAGGGCCGGATTGTGGCCAGCAGGGGCAGAAAATGTCCCGGGCCAAGCATTGGTGAGAATAAATATGGCCTCAAAGTTTGTAGTCAGTAGGAGGAGGAGTAGTGCCCCTGTTAGTAAGAGTAATAGTATCCCATCATTGGTATCAGTGGAAGAATTAGTGCCCCCTTGTTGGTGTCAGTGAGAGGAATAGAGCCTCATATCAGTGGGAGGAATAGAGCCCCAAGGGCTAGATAAAGGCTAGTAAAGGGCCACATCTGGCCCTTGGGCTGCAGTTTGGAGTCCCTTGTACATACCTCCAACATTTTGAGATGGGAATGAGGGACACCTACTAGCAAACGTAAGTAGACATAGGACACGCCCCCTGCCACACCCTCTTAAAGGAGAATTAACCAAAAGAAAAGGTTAATTAAATCCACAAGAGCTTTTTTTTTTACCACTACTATTCCTTTATATTGGCTTTTAAAATGTACACATGCACCAATTTAGAATTTGGATGAAAGGTTCAGCACTGGGACACACTTTTTGAAAGATAAAAAGTGCATTTTATATACAT
>NC_133326.1:674888239-674892986 GCF_042186555.1 Aquarana catesbeiana
GTGTTATGTGTGAATTGCAGTTTAAGTGACATTAGGGATGACAGCAGGTGCCAGCCACACACTCCCTGCCAGTCCCAGCTGATTAATTACCTCTGACCTTCTGGGGCTCTTGTGCACTTGCAGCCTAACAACTCTGAATGGGAGAAGTCTCAGTGTCCAAAGTCTCAGTGTCAGCAATCTCAGAAGTCTCAGTCTCAGCAGTCTCAGTGTCAGGGGTATCAGTGTCAGAAGTCTCAGTGTCACACAGTGATCTCAGTGTCAGAGGTCTCAGTGTCACACAGTGATCTCAGTGTCAGACATATCAGTGTCACACAGTGATCTCAGTGTCAGACGTCTCAGTGTCACACAGTGATCTCAGTGTCAGAGGTCTCAGTGTCACACAGTGATCTCAGTGTCAGACGTCTCAGTGTCACACAGTGATCTCAGTGTCAGAGTCTCAGTGTCACACAGTGATCTCAGTGTCAGAGGTCTCAATGTCACACAGTGATCTCAGTGTCAGACGTCTCAGTGTCACACAGTGATCTCAGTGTCAGAAGTCTCAGTGTCACACAGTGATCTCAGTGTCAGAGGTCTCAGTGTCACACAGTGATCTCAGTGTCAGAAGTCTCAGTGTCACACAGTGATCTCAGTGTCAGACGTCTCAGTGTCACACAGTGATCTCAGTGTCAGAAGTCTCAGTGTCACACAGTGATCTCAGTGTCAGACGTCTCAGTGTCACACAGTGATCTCAGTGTCAGACGTCTCAGTGTCACACACTGATCTCAGTGTCAGAAGTCTCAGTGTCACACACTGATCTCAGTGTCAGAAGTCTCAGTGTCACACAGTGATCTCAGTGTCAGACGTCTCAGTGTCACACAGTGATCTCAGTGTCAGACGTATCAGTGTCACACACTGATCTCAGTGTCAGAAGTCTCAGTGTCACACAGTGATCTCAGTGTCAGACGTATCAGTGTCAGAAGTCTCAGTGTCACACAGTGATCTCAGTGTTAGAGGTCTCAGTGTCACACAGTGATCTCAGTGTCAGACGTCTCAGTGTCACACAGTGATCTCAGTGTCAGACGTATCAGTGTCACACAGTGATCTCAGTGTCAGACGTATCAGTGTTAAAGTCACAGTGCCCGACGTCTCAGTGTCACCCAGCAGTCTCATTGCTTTTGCAAAACATTAGCAGATTAATTGACAATCTACACTGGCTGTGTCTCATTGTGCAATCTCACAGTCTGGAATTTAAGTAACTACTGACCTCAAAAAGCCATGAACTGTTGCAATGTATTTATTCATTTTTAATTATTATCATTTAAAGTATCTGGGATTTAAGGAACAACATTTATTTAAATAGACTAAGCAGTTAGAAATCAGAGCAATGTCTATGCACAGCCTCTAGGTTACTTAACGCACGGAGTCTGAATATCGAAAGCCATGATCAGCCATATTGGGGTTTGCATAAGGTGCAGTACAAAGTGCCAGTTTGTGCCAATTGTTTAATCTACAGTTTTTTAAGTCTTTTTGTCTTATTGTGTGCTCAAAGTACAGGGACACATACAAGGATGGCAATGGCGATTTTACTGGCTGAATCACTCAATGCCTTTTCACTTTAAGGCCCGATCAGGTCCTCCTGTCAGTTTTTCAGGCAGATCTAATCGGACGCTCCATTCACCTCTATGGGCCAGCGGATGTCAACAGTAGGGATGAGCCAAACACCCCCCAGTTCAGTTTGCACCAGAACCTGCGAACAGACCGAAAGTTTGCACGAACTTTAGAACCCCATTAAAGTCTATGGGACTTGAACGTTCGAAATCAAAAGTGCTAATTTTAAAGGCTAATATGCAAGTTATTGTCCTAAAAAGGGTTTGGGGACCCGGGTCCTGCTCCAGGGGACATGTATCAATGCAAAAAAAAAGTTTTAAAAACGGTAGTTTTTTCGGAAGCAGTGATTTTAATGAAGCTTAAAGTGAAAAAAAGTGAAATATTCCTTAAAATATCCTACCTGGGGGGTGTCTATACTATGCATGTAAAGTGGCGCATGTTTCCCATGCTTAGAACAGTCCCTGCTCAAAATGACATTTTTAAAGGAAAAAAGTCATTTAAAACTGCCTACGGCTTTAATGTAATGTCGGGTCCCGGCAATATGGATGAAAATCAGTGAGACAAACGACATGGGTACCCCCCCCCACCCAATCCATTACCAGGCCCTTTTGGTCTTGTATGGATATTAAGGGGAACCCCGCACCCAAATTAAAAAAAGAAAGGTGTGGGGCCCCCAGGCCCTATATACTCTGAATAACAGTATACAGACGGTGCAAACAAGACAGGGACTGTAGGTTTGTTGTTAAGTAGAATCTGTTTGTCATTTTGAACGGGTACATTTTTAAAGCGTAGCTCCAGTCAAAAAATCTATTTTTAAGCTTTTTGGAAAACATAGGGAAGGGTTATCACCCCTGTAACATTTGTTTTGCTGCCTGTGCACCTCTTCAGAAGATTTCACCTCACTTTCTGTCCCAATGACAAATGGTTTTTGAAAATTTGGGGTTTTTAGTGAAACAAGGATTGGTGATAAAGCAGTGAAGAGGAGACACATTTTTCCCATAATAACTCTTACAGGAGAGAATTTCCCTTCCTAGGGGTAGATTTCATCTCACTTCCTGTTGTCTCCTTCTGTTTGCAAGTAGGAGTCGTTTGTAAGTTGGATGTTTGAAAGTAGGGGCCTGCCCTATATACTCAGCAGAAATTGGGGCCTTAGGTGTTGTTGTGGCCACAACACTGTAAGCCCTCACAGGGCCCTGCTGTGAAATATTAGATCAAGAATTATAATTACATGCACCTGATGAACATGGGGCAGAAAAATTGGGCCTTTGGTGGTGGTGGTGGTGTTGCCACAACACTGTAAGCCCTCACAGTTACTCTTGGTGGGCGCAGGAATGGGCCCTGCTATGAAATATTAGATCAAGAAATGTATTAGATCAAGAAATGTAATTACATGTCCCTGTTGAACAGAGGCAGAAAAATTGGGCCTTAGGCACTGGTGCCACAACACTGCAAAGTTGGAGCGCAGGAATGAGCCCTGCTGCAAAGTATTGCACCAAAAATTGTAATTACATGCCCCTGTTAAACAGGGGCTGAAAAATTGGGCCTTGGGCACTGGTGCCACAACACTGCAACCCCTCACAGATACTATAGTTGGAGCGCAGGAATGAGCCCTGCTGCAAAGTATTGCACCAAAAATTGTAATTACATGCCTCTGTTAAACAGGGGCAGAAAAATTGGGCCTTGGCCACTGGTGGTGGTGCCCAGAACCAAAAATGTTCTTACAAGCTATCAGCAAGAAAATTGAGGAGGAAGAGGATTGTCACTCAGCATAACAGGATAGTCAGTCAGCAGTCTTGAAGGGATCTCACATTAAAAAAAAAAAATCAATCGGTTGCTTGGTAGCTGGTGATCTAAAACTGATTCATTTTTATGAAGGTCAGCCGACCGATTCGGTGGACAGGCGCACCCTGTGATCGGTTACAAAGCCTCCAGCAGCACTGAATGTGCGTTCCGAAAGAACGCTGGATGCAGGACAGGCCAGTAGCTCAATTGCATACTGTGCAAGCTCTGGCCAGTGATCCATCCTCAAGACCCAGTAACCCAGAGGATTTTCGGTGGGAAAGGTGTCTAAGTCAGATCTTGCCCCTAGGTATTCCTGCACCATGTAAAACAGATGCTGGTGATGGTTGCAGGAAGTGATCATACCTTGGGGCTGCGGACCAAAAAAATTGTCTGAACGCATCGGTCAGACGGCCACCTTCTCCACCGCTCCTTCTGTGACTGACCGAATCCTCAGCAACACGTTGTCCAGGAGGACCAGGAAATTGTAACCTCCCAGGCTCTGGACACGCGTTGCACAAATCTTTCTGCAAGGCCTCCGAAGATGTTTCATCCTCTGCTCCCTCTGCGACGGCAAGATAAGGTCCGCAACCTTAACATCGTTACATGGATCAAGGCGGGTTGCCAGCCAGTAATCATCCCTCGCCTTGATACCACGAATACGAGGATCCTTCTGCAGGCTTTGTAGGATCAGGGAGGCCATGCAGCGTAGGTTTGCTGAGGAGAGTCCTCTGGGTCACTAAGGACGACATGATCCGCAGCCACCTCCTCCCAACCCTGTACAAGTCCATGGGTTTTGGACTGTAAATGATCCCTTGAAGACTGCTGCTGATGCTGAGTGCCAGGCTCCACCTCCATGCTGACACAATCCTCCTCTTCCTCCTCCTCCTCATCCTCTTCCTGTGTGATCGGCGGGCACGCAGGAACACTGTCTGGATAAAGGGGGCCTTGAGAGGTAAGAAAGTCCTCCTCTTCCTCCCTCTGTTCTGCCTCAAGTGCCCTGTCCATTATTCCACGCAGCGTGTGCTCCAACAGGTGGACAAGAGGGACAGTGTCACTGATGCATGCACTATCACTGCTCACCATCTTCGTGGCCTCCTCAAATTGTGACATGATAGTGCATGCATCCCTTATCATAGCCCACTGGCGTGGGGGAAAAAACCAAGCTCCCTTGAACCTGTCCTGGTGCCATAGTCGCATAGGTACTCATTAATGGCCCTCTGCTGCATGTGCAGCCGCTGCAGCATGGCCAACGTTGAGTTCCACCTGGTGGGCATGTCACAGATTAGGCGGTTCTTGGGCAGGATAAATTCCTTTTGGAGGTCAGCCAGCCGAGCACTGGCATTATATGACCTGCGGAAATGCACACAGATTTTCCTGG